>NC_141158.1:120115499-120342999 GCF_053477565.2 Lygodium microphyllum
GCCTTTTCAATCCGATTCCTGGCACAATCTCGGCCACTTTGCTCACTAGCATTTGCATCATGTTCATTAGCTGTGCCGTGTCGAGGGGAGGTGTGGGTTGTGTGGGGGTTGTAATCGTGGTTTGAATCGTTGCAGGCACAAAAGAGGAAGGAAGTGGATGTAGTAGGGACTTGCCCTTGCCTACAGCCACTGGAGTTGCTTCCACACTTGAACTAGCTTCAGCTTTATGACGAGGGCTCACAGGTTCGAGCTCTCCACCCCCGTGGGTCTCTTCCACAGATCTTCGTGTAGCCTTTGCCAACTCGGCCAGCTCCTTCAGTCTCTGCTCTTCAGCTTCTTCTTCCGTCCTTCTTTTCCTGTCCTCTTCTGCATTCTTTGATTCTTCTCTTATCTTTGCAAGCTCTTTCTCCTCTTTCCTCCTTCTTTCTTCCTCAACCCTCCTAGACTCTCTTTGAGCCCTCTTGATTTCAGCTCGTTCTTCTTTGATTAATTCCTCTTTCCTTCCCTTCTGTCTCCTATCCCCTATCCCCTTTCTTTTGTCCTTCGGGTTTGCTTGCTTGTGCAGGCGGCACCTCCTGTTCTCCCTTGTCACTTATCGTTCTTTCACTTGATTCTTCTCCTCCGTGGTGAGGTGGGCTTTGATGTGCAGCTTGCTCTTCCATGACTCTAGCACCCTTCATTGCTTCATCTATGATGGCTGTCAAAACACCACCATATCTAATTGTGGCCGCCTTTGAGGCAGGTTTCTTCCTTGTGGAGCGTGTTGTTGAGGCAAGGGATTCTCCTCCTGCTGCTGGTGCTTCCGCTGGAGTGAGAAGGGTAGTTGAGCTTTGAATGGTTTTTTGCACGAACCCATTCTAGTCTACTTCCTCAGGGACTCCTACTGCGATGCTTTCTAACAACAGGACCCTGATCCTGTTCATCAATGCGTTGTACCTTTGGCCCGAGAAGAGTGTGTGGATCATCTTCGCTTGCACCTTCACTGCTGGATTCGGGATGTCAGCCAAGCTGATTCCATCCACAGTGTGCACCTCTTCTTTCTTTACCCCCAGCATGGCGTAAACATCTCTTCTCGACTACCTCTCTTTCTTGGGTACGAGCCCCAAGGCCTTCTCTACGATTGCCGCATTGAGGGGCACTTCAACTCTTCTTTCCCGCTACCCTGTCCTCACTGTGACAGTGCCACAGTTCCTGCCCTTGTCAAAGTTCCTCAGAAATTCAGCACACTTGCCGTAATCCACGGCCTGCCCCACCTTTTCCACATACTTGTGGAGGTGGCATCTGTCCACCAATTCTTTGACTGCAGGTTCCTCCAAGATGGCCTCATCCAGGTTCAGCGTGTGCTTGAAGGTGAATTGACTGAATCCTCGTGTCTCGGTGTTGATGCCGAACTTGGTCATCTCTTCTTCAAAAAAATGGGAGTTTGCCCCCTTTGTCTTGTCCTGCCATGGTGGTTACCTATCAGCACACCATGCCAACATTAATGCTTAAAAATCGGCTTATTTCTTACAAAACTCAATTTTGAGAGAAAAATGTATGTGTCAAAAATTGGTATACTTACTTAGAGGCTTAAATTTTAGAGACAGGCTCACAGCAGCAATTGCTATTGTTTTCCCTTTGCAGTATCTTCCATTGAAACTCAATTAATCATAACATTCTGCTAGATAGCATGACTCTCATTTTGTTGACTCTCATTTTGCTTTGCTCTTGTTCACATTGCACATTGCTCCCCCCAGTCTTGGATCTTTCAAGGAATCCTTCCTAGGATTAGCACAGGAAGTACGAGGCAAATGCTGTCTTTCGTGGATTGACTTACTTAGCCAATAACCAATCATAGAAGCTTGGATTGTATTCGAGTTGGGCATGACAATCAAGAGCAGATGGTTGGATGGAGACTTGGGAGATGTAGGTCAAGACATCGTGAAAGAGATCTCCAGTATTGCAACATGTAATTCCTCTTCCGTAAGGAATTGGTCAATGTAAGGGTGAGCGAGCACGTGGTCGTCTAAATGCTAGTTGCGGGTGATGGCCAAAACCCTAAACGAGATAGGTTCCACATAAGTAGGGTCATATTCGATAGTTTTAACTGCCATGCGTTGCTCAGCATTGGTCATTATCCGGCAACCTTTTTTCTCCCATTGGATTCTCAGAGCAAACCACAGCTGCAAGAACGTGGAAGGCGAGCTTGCCATCTGTGTGAGCTCTTGCAACTTGTGCTCAGGAATAAAACGAGGAGGCTTACGATATGAAGGGATTAGTCTTCTGAGGGCAGCTTGCTCCTTTGAGATTTCGTCGTTTGCTATCAGTTCAGCAGCAATTTTGGGGAATTTAGTGGTCATAAGTTTGTATTCTTCCCAAGTGCATAGTAATTCACGAACATCCGAAGCAAGTGTTTTGTCAAGAAGACCTAGGTCTAGCCTCTCATAACTTCTAGCGAATGTAGTGAAGGTTTTGTCCAACATCTTGATGCAGGTTACTAAGTCATCCTGAGAAGTCGCGGCGAGGTCTTTAGCCAAGGAAAGGAAAGGTCGTATCGCATAGGAAGGTTTAAGATCTGCTGGTGGGAATGGTGCAAATGGACTGGATAGTGGTTTCCTCAAATACATTATAAAGTACCTATTCAGTGAGAGACAATACAATCATAGACTTGCATAGCTCATCAAGTTCAAGCTAGTCATCATTGTTCATAGTTTCAGGCTCCTCCCCGCTCAATCGAAGTGGCTTAATCTGAGATTTCTGCACCAAGACCTGCCAAATTTGACTCTCCCAATAAGAGTAGTTGGTACCATCTAACTTTGTGATGTTAAATATGGCATTATCAGTCGAAGAGGACGCCACAATGCAGGCTGGAAATGCACAGACAGTCTAAAACTACTTGCTGTTTTACTGCAGAAAATGCCCAAAATCCACTGAAATGAGCTCCAAATGGCGAGAAAAGTGTGCCAAAAGATGCTGCCCACTTAGTACTATGTGCGGTACACCAAATTGGGATGTTTCAGCATAAAAAATACTGCTCAGTCCACCAATAAATGCTTGTTGTAATAAATTTCAGAACTGCAATAATGAGAGCAAACTGTCCCAAAACTGGATCTAATGTCAACTAAACAATGCTAGGTCCAAAGCCGGCATAAAGAGAACAAACAAAGCCAAATGACAGTGAAAATACATGAGCATAACACCGAGAGATGTCAAATAGCATTTGCCAGTAAGAGGCACACCCCCAGAAAATCTAGGCAAAATGTACCTGCAACTACCAAAACCTGACACAAATAGGTGTCTGCTCAAAAGAAAGCGGATCCAAAACTGAGACTCAGCTCATAAGCATCCTGTGAACCAAGACATATACTCAATGCAACATCCAATTGTCGGAGTATAATCCCAAAGTCTCAATACATCTGTAACTGCTCAATGACATAGATTGCTCCAATACATGTAACTGCTCCAATAGCATGTAATCCCTGCTCAAGGTCAAGTTAGCATGCAAGATGCTCCCACTGGCACAAAAGAGCTCAAGGGTTCAAGCAACCCAAGACAAAGTACCAGTGACAAGTGACCAAGTCAATGCATCATATGCATCCCAAGAGCATGACATACATGAAGCAACTGATGGAAGCAACCAACGAGCAATACATAATCCCAAAATAAGATCTCTGTCAACTCAATGACATCCGATAGCAACCAAGTAAATGATCAAACTGAGTCGAAAATGCTCAAATACATTCCATAGACTCAAAGATGAGCTCAAAATCGTCCCCAAATGTCAGATACATGATGGCAAATCCCAAAGCATACATCCGGTACCAATAGGTAAGTGACAAAGCATCCAAAGTACCTTTAGCCACCACTGTTATTACAGCCAAGTTTGACTGTCAAAATTGAGAAATTTTAGCCAATATTTCAGGCCAAGATCACGGCATAATCATGTGTATACATTCCCAAGGCACTAGGCATCATGTAGGCCGCATACGGGCATCAAACAAGGTAACCGGAGTAGAGTATAAGCATCAAATGCCAATGCCAAGTGTGGCTGCCCTGTTTCCAGCTTGTTTGGGGCTGACATTCTCTGATTTGGGACTGTCATTTACTATGGCGGGAGAGCAAGAGCAAGAAAGAGAGAGACAAGAAATGGGAACTCCAACAGTCACAATGTGTGACCGGGCCTTCCTTTATTTACTAGTCACTAAAATGAATGTAAAGAATAAAGTGATGTGACGGGCGCCCGCCACCTGCAGTGTGCAGTGGTGGGTACTGTCAGTGTAGTAATACACGGGGCGGAACGGCGGAGGCGCCTTTACCCCAACACTATCCAACCGAACTGACAGCCTTATTGCACTATCATATTATATATGAATAAAGAATGGGCGGTCATAGTGTACACAGGCAGGCCTAAAGGCCTTTTACCCCAACATATTGTGCTCTTAATCATGTGACTTTTATACTAAATTACTTTAGCTACTTAAGAGGAGATCCCTTCCACAAAATCTTGGCCAACATTGTTGAACTATGGAAGAATATTGTGTCATTCTACACTCTTGAATAGGGACAACAAGCATTCAAGAAGAATTGCTTCGAGTATTTTAATAACCAAGCTTGTACCAAGGATTAGTCTTCAACTTTAGTTTGGATTATTCAAGAGGAATTCTCGTGAAGTTTGGATTAGTCTTCAACTTTAGTTGAAGGCATTGATTTAGATTTATGGAGATTTGATCATTCTTCAGCCAATATATGGAACATTGGTTTAAGATTGGTATTCTTGAAGATAGATAAAGACTTCTAATGAATTCAATATCAATATCAACATACTTCATCAACATCAAGCAATGACCAATGTATTTTGTTCACTCTTTTCTAATCACTTCAATTTCAAGTGTTGAAGCATATCCTATTGCTAATGGAGAGGTCCCGAAGCTCGGGGAGGAAGCAGGAGATCAAAACATACCTGCAAATGAAGGTTCCATGGCTGCCATTGAAGCTCGAGTTGAAGCTCTTCAAATCCAAGTTGAAGAGAATGCCAAGCAAGCTCCATTGCCTTTGCTCTGATACCAGTTGAAAGGGAAGTGGAACCCAGGAGGAAGAAGCTTGGCAGTGAGAGCTATGGCAGATGGAGAGCAAGAGCCAAGAGAGAGAGAGACTCAAAAGTGGGAACTCCAACAACCACAATGTGTGGCCGGGCCTTCCTTTATTCAAACTATCACTAAAAGAATAAAGAATAAGTGACTGTGACGGGCGCCCACCGCCACCTGCAGTGTGCAGTGGCGGGTATTGTCAGTGTAGTAATACATGGCTGGCTAGGTGCCTTTACCCCCAACAACCTCCCACTTAAAGGCGAATCTTCCCCAGTGAGAGAGAAAAAAGAAAAGATAGTACAACACGTACACATGTACAACATGATGAGGAAAAAGATGGCAACTCATCCAAGGCCCATCAATCTCTTGAGGAAGGCAAAGCGCTTGGTAGTGAGGCTCTTTATGAGCAAGTCTGCAAGATTCTGCTCAGTCAGAATCTTGACAAGGTCAACAGACCTGTCCTCAGTGACCTCGTGAATGAAGTGATACCTCACCTCAATATGTTTCGTCTTCGCATAGAAGTCCAGATTCTTGGCCAATTGAATGGCACTCATAGAATTCGAATGTAGTGTAGGCATAGCATCTGTCATACCAAGGTCAACAATCAAATGGGATAACCAGATAGCCTCCTTGCAAGCCTCTGTGGCTGCAATATACTCAGCCTTTGTAGTAGAAAGTGTTGTACACTTTTGTGCCTTGGACATCCAAGAGATAGCCCCTCCAGCATAAGTGAACACATAAGTAGAAGTGGACTTTCTACTATCTGCATGTCCAGTATAATCAGAGTCAGTGTATCCCACAACTCATGTATCCTAGCAGCCATAACAAAGACACATATCTGTTGTGCCCTTCAGGTACCTCATGATACCCTTTACGACATCCCAATGTTTCTTGCCAGGTGGAGCCATATAATGTGCCACAACCCCAATTGATTGCAATATATGCATAGAGGTTTGTGTTGTCCATCCATGTCATTGCTTTCTTGGAGACACACTTCTGTAGGTAAATGTAATATTAGAAGTCATTGCATTGAGAACCCCAATTCATTTGAAAGCTAATTCCATCAAATAAGCCATTGAAAACCAAAGTTTGAAGGGAATCTGTTGGCTTAGAACCATTTGAGAAGCAGTGGCACATTTGCACTCCAATGACCGTCCTGAACCTTTCATCAATGTTCCTACAATTCCAAGCAAGCCCCTGGCTATTTGGCCAGC
The DNA here is from genome assembly GCF_053477565.2 of Lygodium microphyllum. Classification (NCBI taxonomy): domain Eukaryota; kingdom Viridiplantae; phylum Streptophyta; class Polypodiopsida; order Schizaeales; family Lygodiaceae; genus Lygodium; species Lygodium microphyllum. The sequence continues at coordinate 120,121,780 of NC_141158.1, forward strand.
CATCAAATTTTTTCACTGCTCCACAAATAACAAGATTGTCCTTTTCACAAACGTCAAAAGTCAATGATCCACTGGTTCTGAGCCTATCTGTACTCACATAAGTTGCTTTTGATGACTTTATATCCACTCTATCTTTGCGAAGAATTAGAACAACCTCTTCTGCATGCAGTACTTGGCTTCTATTCACCTCCAAATAAGTTGAGCTAAGCCTGGGGTAGAGTCAGATTGACAGCGTCTCTGGTGTATCTTCAAGGTAGCAACTAAAACGCACATAGAAAACTCGGATATCCAACCACTAGGCCACTTGAGCAGAATAACCTAAGCCGAGGTAGTCAAGTTCGATCTTCCCTTGAAGATATTTCCAGGTTGCCATGGAGGTTTCCTCCGATGCAAAGGAGCCTCTGTATTCGCCTGCACAAGCGCCTAAGCCTACCCCATAAGTCGATGTACTTAACACTGGTTTCTTGCACATCTGAGAACCTAGAGAAAAGTAGACTGATTTCATGGTATTCAACCTATCACCAAGAGTGCACAAAGTGGTGTTACTGGAAGAGCAACAAAGTGACGACAAGTTTTTGTTGCCCATGGCATGCCTGAAGCCATGCCTTCTTGGAGCCTGAAAAGGCCATTAAGCGGAGGCCAAAAAATCAGAGGCTAAAATCATATGGATGGCCACCATTGCAATAGGTACTGATAAGGAGAAGGGATCGTGATCTGTGTGTCAAGGACAAAATATCCACTTAACCTCTCAAATTCATGACATATGACCTTGCTCTGAGTGTCCTGAGAGGAGTCCTCATGCTACTGCTTTCAATCCTTCATGTTATGATACAAACACAAAGAAACAAAATCAATCAATCTATTTATGAGTGCATCTTGCCCAAAAGAGATGAAACAAGGGGATCTCCATAGGCATGACACTAGAAATCACACCACTAGCTACCTAGCTCAGTCATGGCTCTGATACCATATTGAGAATCATGGATCTAGAACTAGATGAGCTATGGTGGATACAAATCAAACACACGATACATGATTAGAATGAGAAATTGTAACTCAAGTGAATTAGGTTCCAAGATAAATTAGATTGGACTCATAAACACAATCTTGAGTGACTCAAACTGATTGTACCATTACATTGAAATGAGTGTCAAGTACATGCTTATATAAATTTTGGGTAGTACCACTCTCCTCACTATGCATATGGGATTCTGAACATCTCTTCCTAGAGCATACATCATTTGTCTATCTTCTAGCCTCTTCAAGGCATACATCTAGCCTCTATGGACAGGTATCATTTGCTATTCTCAACAAGGTGAGGTATCACTTTATACGTGGGGTTGCGGAGGACAGGTCTGTTGACCTTGTCAAGATCTCCACTAATGGATGTCCTACAAATCTACTCACGAAAAGCCTCACTACTAAGGGCTTTGCCTTCCTCAAGAGATTGATGGGCGTTGGATGAGATGATGTTTTTTCCTCATTCTGTTGTACATGTGTACATTGTACTGTCTTTTCTTTTTCTTTTTCACTTCTCACTGGGGCAGATTCGCTTTTAAGTGGGAGGTTGTTGGGGTAAAGGCGCCTCCGCCTAGCCACATGTGTATTACTATATTGACAGTACCCGCCACTGTACATTGCAGGTGGCGGGCACCCGTCACTGTCACGTTATTCTTTATTCTTTTAGTGAAAGTTTGAATAAAGGAAGGCCTAGTCACACATTGTGACAGTTGGAGTTCCCATTTTCTCTCTCTTTCTTGCTCTTGCTCTCTCACCATAGCTCTTCCAAGCAAGCTTCGATCCTTCTCACCTTTCATGTCACACTTAAAAGTGTTTGCTTGTATTTCATACATTCATGTGTAGAAAGAGTTGAGAAAGAAATTGAACCCAAAGACTAAAAATGTATCTACATTGGATACTCTACTGAGCAAAAAGGATATAATTGTTATAACTCTATCAATGTTGAGTTTAGAGTGAGAAGGATGTTATCTTTCACGAGATGAGCAGTTGGTATGCATCAAGTGGAAAATGCATTAGATGAAATTGATGATCATAATAGTCGTATGCAAACAGAAAAGTAAGAATCATAAACCCTTAATGGACTAGATACATTGTCTTTAGAAGCATCTATTAGTGTTGCAAATAATGACAAAGGGAAAAAGAAAGTGTCTATGGTAATGATGCATCTACTAGTCATTCAATTCTTAATGGAGGCTCTAATGTGTCAAAGAGTTTGGATGATAAGCGTGGTATTCATTCAATCAAGACACCAGGTATACAAAGAGCACATGGTAATATAAGGGCTCCATTAAGTGATCCGATGGTACATGGGTCTAGTAGGGAGAGATACTATGTTAGAAGATTTGGTTTTGAGGGTTATGCAACTCGCCATTATGTTTATATTATAAAGGTAGCCAAGGATATTGAGCCCACTTCTTTTGACAAGGCTATTAGTCGTACTCATTGAAATACAACAATAGATATGAAAATGGCTACATTAGAGGGCAATACGACTTGGGGTCCAACACCATTGCCTAAGGGCAAGAAAGTTATTAGTTATAAGTGGGTTTATAAAATAAAGCTATTGGCTACTATAAGTAGGTCTATAAAACAAAGCATAATGCTGATGGTTCTATTAGTATAGGTGTAAAGCAAAGATGGTTGTGAAAAGTTATGTAGAGGCATATGGCATAAACTATGAAGAGACATCTATTCCAATTGCTAGGGTAGCAACAATGAGATGTGATAGTAGTAGTAGCCAAATATTGAAGCTTACAACAAATGGATATGAAGAATGCCTTCTTATATGATGATTTGCAATAAGAGGTATATATGGAACAACCAATAGGCTATGAGGATTTAGAGCATCCCATGTTGTACATGTGCAGGTCAAAGAATGCATAGTATGGGTTGAAGTAAACATCCCTAGAGCATGGTCTAACAAGGTCAGAGACTAACTTGTCAATGTTGTCTTTTATGTTTCTGATGTAGATCACTTACTTTATGTGAGGAAGGGTGACATATATTTAGTCGTCATAGTTATTTATGTGGATGACTTTATTATTATAGGTGATAATGATGATGTGATTGTTGATACCAAGGGCCTTTTGAAGAAAAATTTTGAGATGAAGGATTTGGGTGAGCTAAGGTACTTTCTTGATATTGAGGTGATTAAATATGTTGATGATATATGGCTACCCTAAAGGTAGTATGGCTTGGATATGTTATCCAAGTATTAATATGATGATGTATAAGCCTCTTTTAGTGCCGTTGGAGTAAAATAAAGTGGCACGTGCTGATGTTGGGGATGAGATAAAAATACCTATTATGTTTAGAATAATAGTAGGAAGTTGATTTATATGACTATCACAAGGTCAAACTTGAGCTATGCTAAAAGCTCAACACGTGCATAAATTTTTGATGGACCGCATGGTTAGATGGGTTTACACATCTACACTTAGCATATGACTATCACAAGGTCAAACTTGAGTTATGCTAAAAGCTCAACACATGCATAAATTTTTTATGGACCGCCTGGTTAGATGAGTTTACACATCTACACTTAGCATGTTGGCAGTCATTATGATCCTCACATGGCCAAAAACTCATCACTTATTGTATTTGGTTAATTACACCTACCTATAGCTAGCATAGTCACATCGCTAGTCGATTAGTATAGTTTGTTATGCACTGCTTGACTTAGGAGGACACTTTTTCTTTATGTTTTATCTTATCTATATTGTGTGCACATTGCATTCTAAGAAAAAGAAGAAAGAAAAACCAAAAATAAAACATTTTGAACTTTTTGTATCCTTGAGTGAGCTTCTCCTTGCATGTATCATGTATATTTAGCACAACAACTCAAGCAAATCCATCTACCATGTGGTTGTTGTGAGACAAATGTGACATTGTTAGTACAACTCAACTTGGTGGTTGCAAAATTGTAGCAACTGTGTAAGCTTGCCAAACAATATCATGAGAACACTTATTATTTTGTGCACTATTATGTCAAATGTTGTCAATGTCAACATGGACGTATCATAAATGATGATTACATCTACTTCTCTTATTGCAATGAAGTGCTCATCTGTCTACTATAATGCTTTTGGATATTGTTATGCATGTAATAGTATCTTAAATTAGTAGTAGATTATGTTGGAGAGCCTACATAGTCTAGCTATGCTCCTACACTTGCTATCAACAACACACTCTTATTGTAGGCATAATGGGATTGTAATTATGATAGCATATGAGAAAACCTTTTCCATTGCCTAGTATATTGTTGACAATGTGTAAGCCAAATGTTGCATTGTTGAGTTGGTTGTACATTGCTTATTGTTCTATTTTCAAAGTATTGCCATGTATTATTTTGAACTCTTTAATGAGCTCCAACATCTTACTTTGTGTTGTTACAATGTTAAATATTTATGGGTTCATTGACTAGTTGGTGTGGTTGGAGACCAATAAATTTCTTTGTGTATACTCGGTCATCTATATTTCAAGGTCTTCTATATGGGCCATGAGAGCATGAAGTTGGCACTAGACATAATATGATTCCACCATGTTCGGATGCTTATTAGTTTGCTCTTAAGAAACCTTCAATTTGGTGATGACTTGGATGGAAATTGATAAATCGAATTAGTCTTTTGTGTTGATGGATGATGCTTTCATAAGCATCCCGTAACTTAACTTCAAATATTAAATCTAGATGTGGCTTTGGTGATACTATAGGTTTTGTGCCAATTATAGAACGTCAAGCGGTCTACACTTGGTGGTGGTTGTTCAAAATATAGATCAACAAGATACATGAAGATATTCCCTATGCTTGTGAGTTTTTGTTGTTGTATATTGGCACGAGAGGTGTCTATGTATTCAATAGCCTCATTACTTGTCACAATCAAAATTTGCATGTAGTCTGAGGCTGCTTTGGTAGGCAATACAAGCTTGGATAGTCTCCACTTGTTTGAGTCCAAGTCTTATAGATCTAGTCTCTTGGCATATTTTATTTGAATGTTTAATTTCGCATCAACTTGACCTTCATGGCATACTTAGTAAGTAGAATGATATGGATGAGTTTGTTACATGTTGAATATTTATATGGGCTCCCCACCACAAGAGTAGTAATGTTGGATGATATGGAAAAACATTATGATGCTCATATATAGGATGATAGTAGATGTATCATTGAGTTTTAGGATCCATGATTGATTCTAGATTGTTGTATATGGAAAATGGAAATATGTAGTTACTTTCTCCATGGCCACTAGTATTGGTTATGTAGCAATCGCAATGACACCTAAAAAGTTGCTTTGTCATGATGAGGACTCTTAATGTTTGTGTCGAACTACATCATTCATCATCGAATAGAACATATGTGTAGATCTCATTTGTTGTACTTTTAATGTTTGCCTTGTCCACAGGATGACATATGCATGCAATGTGTCCTATGTTTAATATCATACATAATCACATGATGTTGGATGCATCCCATGCAAGTAGCTTTCCCAATGATGTATTGATTGAAGAAGAGATGGAACCTAGTGTAAAAGAGGATGGCACACTTGATAGGGCAACCTTTCCATGAGAAATTTCCATTGAACTCCCTTGCAATGGCTTCCATTGTATTGATCTCCACCCACCTTTTACTAAGTCACCTCATCTGCAGTGAATGTGAGGAAGAAGTGAGGCATGCCCCACACACGGACCATTGTGAATAGGCCCTTCAAGTTACACTAATGCCAAGATGGGGAGGTTGATATTGATGTGGGAATGTCGTAGTAGAGTATGTGCCTAATTGCCTCCTCATTGGAAGTGTTCTTGTTTGCTTGCCTACAGGTATCAATGTCTCTTTGTAAGCAAGTTGTGCTCGTACTATTCACGATAAAAAGAGCTTAGTTTTCTTGGTATGGAATTAGGATGTAAGGCTTGTGCATGTTGTAGATAGAGAGCACGATTGATGTGTGCATGTTGATGCATTCAATGAGATACATGTTATCATCCTATGTACCATGACCAAGTGGGAAGAGAAACAAGAACAATGCGATCTCCAAGGTGATATTTGAGCAAGATGAGATTGTTATAGGTAAATTGTTTGTTGTAAATGTTGTTGTTCATTTTAGAAGCTACTTACTATTCAATACGATGATGGATGCAAACTCATGTTGATTAACTCTTTGGAACACCTATTGCCAGCTAGGCTCAATTATATTATTGAGTAGACTATAACCTACTTCATTTTCTACTTATAGCATTGTATCATCAAACACAGAGTTTTCACAATGCACTTCTAAAATTCTTTTAATTGATTCCTTGGCTAAGAATATAAAGGTATATCTTTGGATGCTAGTATTGTGTTGTATTTTTACATCATTCGATTATGTAGCATATTAAAAGCAAACATATCAATAACGCCAAATATTGTCAACTGAAGACTGCTGGATTGCCAAGTAAATGGTGCAACATTCCAAGATACTAAAGGATTGTCGACAATCGAACATCAGTCCAATGTTCTGTTAGCGATCACACTATTGTTGTTTTAGATATGAGATTGACACATTGATGACGCTTAGGAGTTGTAGTTGTAGTGGATTAACATGGAGAATCATTTTTGTATAGTCTCACGATACCACATGCTTGCTTCAGTCTCTTTATTTGCATGATACAATACACATTTTGTTATTATGATGTTGACCCAGTGCTATTAGCATGCAAGGATGAGGATTGTACTTGATAGAGACATCGAAGCTTGCATTTTTTCCATACATATGTCACTCCTTTGTGGAACATTGTTGTGATGTTGTATCATGAGTACTCCATCATGATTAATCTGCAAGTTCAACATGTTATTAGTGTGCCAATGATGCTTGTACATTAAGTCCCCCAATTTGATACATACAAACATGCATGCATATATATATATATATATATATACCAACTTGGGCCATCAAGTTTTAGTGATGTTTTTATTGAAGCTAATGATTTGGCATCTACATGGATTGCATTGTTGTTATATGTTCTATTAGCGTAAGAATCTATGTTATTCATGTCAATGGTACTATTGTATGATTAAACATGATTCTACATATTAACCTCTACGTTTTGAAAAAATTATATGACTTTTTAGGACACTTTGATTGAGTTGCTAAATGAAAAAAATTTAAGCTAATCAAATTTACCAAGAAAGTTGTCATATAGCCTAAGATGTTGTTTTGACGAGAGTACCTTGCAAAACAATTTTTTTAATTTAAAAAAGGAAAGTTGCTTGGTCAAACTCTAAGATGTGGTGCCTTTGACATTTAACTAACTTCTTTGGTTAAGAATTAACTTATAACTTTGTAATAACATAGTACTAATGTAAGAAAACACATAAACAAGCTATACAAGTAACATGTTGAAGAGTTAGCACAGTTCTCTTCATTGTTTTATAACTATGGTGCCATTCCCCCATCTTATGAGAAGATTTGGAATTTCCTTTTCTTTTCTTTAATTTCCATTATTGTTCATTATCAGGAAATGGCAAAAAGGTAAATTCCAACCTAGTGAAATATTGTACATGTGAAGATTGGATTTACTTTCACTGAACTGCAACCTACAATGATAAGACATAACTAAATGAGGAAATACAATTAGTTGTAAGTAGAACAATTATTAATTTTATGTTTAACCACACACACACACACATGTTCTCTCTCTATCTCTTGATTGGAACACTATAATTAACTTATTAGTTATTAACTAAAATATACACTAGCTACACATATTTTGTCTAACTAATTACTTAATTAGGTACTACACTAGCCATCATTAACTATTGATTAGGTATGTTATTCATATTAAATACTAACTACCATTGGCTAATCTTGATCACTATAACTATATTTATATTATAATTCTAAATATTAGAATTCAAAGTATAAAGAATATTAGTTTCATGTTCAAATTAGTTTTCTGTTTTAGTTTAAAAGTATCTACTAGTTCTAGTCTCTAATGCCATAGCCCTCCTTGGTCCTAACACACTTCGAAACTAAAATTTTAGTGTAGCAAATGCAGGAAAGTAAAAGCATTGTTCAGTTTTCTCATCATTTTTTATGAGTTTGACTTTCACTTTTAATAATATTTTTATTTTTTAAAAGGATAAGAAAAAATAAAAAATAAGATAAATACACCTCATCATTAGTACACTTGTAAAAAAGAGAGAAGATTGAGGAAAACAAGAACTAAGAAAGCCTCCTTGCCTCCTTTAACTACACGTGTAATAAGCTCATCTAAGGGGATACTTTTTTTACAAAGATGTTTAATCTAGATTACATTTTGTTACAATGTAATGCAAGCTTATGCCAAATGCAACAAACATCTCTTTTATGATAATCCCCTTTTGTGGTCTCTATCGGTTTTTCAAGAAAAAAAAAACAAATAATTATCATGTTCTCAGTAAAAAAAATTAAAGTCTATCGGCCCTTTTTTAGGGTATTAATTTTATTGGTTCTACTTGACTTGAGCATGGGTAAAATTGAAAATAAGAATTTTCATGATGGTAGGCTTCAATATGAACCTTGTCCTAATTATCATAAACAAACTTCAATGAAAGATCCTTAGGTGGTCGTGGTAAAGTGTCATGCTCACCAAGAATCCCCTTTGGCTCTTATGCTTCCACCACTAGCTAACGTTATTAAGAGCATGTAGGTAGTTAGAGCAAAACATACGTAGTGGTTGAATTAAATGTAGCTATATAGTATAAAAAAAGAGGGCCAAAAAAATGAATGGCCAAGTGGTGGGCTAATGAGTGAAAGTATGACTCGAGCAACACTAAGTAGCCAACTAATGCATGAATGTGTGACTTCAATTGTGCCACTATCATCATTTTTTGAGTCATCCTTGGACTCCTCTATATCATATTTAGAGTGCCTAGAAGAATGGCCTTGCTCCATGGGTCTAGTCCCTCTCTTGTATATCCACTTGCTTATCGGCTTGATGCCTACCCTCAACCTCCTTGTGAGAAATGGCCTCCATATCACATGTCTTTTGAAACTCCTTCACATTATACGATATCTATTAGCAAAATGAAGTGTTTTTCACAAATTTAATTGGTTCACAATTATATTTAGGCACTTATAAAAAGCTATGCAAAAGGAAGTGTTGCTTGCAAAGCTTGATAACCATAATATATAGTGGAATCTATATTTGCAAAAGTGGATGGATAGTCTTTCATTTGTTTATAGACAAAAAACCAATTTACGAAGAACACCTATATGTCAAATAAAATATATGAAAATGTGCTTAAATGCTCACAAAGGTGGCAATAAAGTCCTCTCTTCCTTGTCCATCCTAGAAGGGATGTGTGGCATGCTCATAGCGTGACTTGTGTTGTCTCTTTTGATGCATATTCAGTACCACATGCCAAAACTTAAAAGCCAAATAAATGATTCGGTTGAGGATGCATATGGCTGATTTCAGGGGTTCATGCCACTTTGAGTATGTCAGCCTATGTTAAGGTTTGACAGCCATCCATCCATACAAAGGCCTCCAACTTGTCACATGAATATAGTCTAAAACCTAAAGTCTCCATTAACAAGAATTGAATAATCACATCCAAAATAGATACTTGTGTCAAAGGAAAGCTTTAAACAAGTAATATTATTGCTACATGAAAACTTAAGATGGTATTTAAATATTGTCCTTATTAATTTGAGCTCTTGAAATATGAAATTGAAAACTAGCAACAATCTCCATTTAGTAGTGGTTGAATGAGCTTTTTGTAATTTCTCATTTTAAATTTTGTAATATAACTTGTTTTGTTAAATCATCATTATAGCTAACATATATATAACTCAAGCATGCATATTTGCCCATGCTTTAGGTTATCCAACATCCTTCTCATTTCATGGTATCTCTTTTTGACCAAATGCATTGTCGCATAGGTTGTCTTGTCTTATAAATGAGTAGATTTAGTTGTGCATGAAGCATATAAGAGTGATTTTAATAGCATTGTGTACATTTCAAAAACAAACATTAGACTACAACACTTTTCTAATTAGAAACTCTTTAAAAAAAAAAAACAATCATACCTTTTGCTAAAGAAATTTTGTAACATGTCATTTGGCAAAATTTGCTCTAGACTCTTAAGAAAGTGTTGGTGGTCTCTTATTCTCCTTGATCATCTCATATTTGCTATTCAAAAAATATAGAAAATATGCAATGATCATGTAGAAGAAAATATCACATTTATCTTTTTTTATAATTTGAGTTATCATCATTCATGATCCTATTTAATGCAAATGAAAATGCAAACATAATATCAATATATACTTGCATCGTGGTCCATTATACATGATGATATAGCTTTAACTATAGAGGAAGCCATCAATATATGCATGTTGTTATCAATATCAACAAAAGGACTTAAGCCATTATTGAGGTGCATTACAAACCTCTCAACAATATAAGTTGTGATCAGAATGACCACAAGCCAAATAATCTAAAGGCAAAATGTATTGTAAATAGGAAAGTACTTTCATTCCTTTTTAGGACATGTGCCCAAGACAATGATGCTATAAGGATGCATGGGATATTTCTATGTTAGACAATACATGGTCGATAGAATGAGAAACAAAGAGAGGATACAATGTGCCCAAGCACACAATTCCTTTTGTAGGTCAATAACTATAAGACCAATGTCAATGCATGGTAACATAGAAAGAAGCCTCGAAATTCAAAAACCATGTATATGTATACATATAATGATTGGAAACCGAAAAGCCATGTCTGTGCATACATAGAATGATTGGAAACCAAAAATGAATGCTCATAAGAAGAAACATATATAATAAGGTTATTATTTGAATCAAACTCCAATACATTCATGTCTTCTATTAACATCCTATGCCTTGCCTTTGCCACTTTCATGCCTCGCATTGTGGCCTAATGTAGCCTCGCTATCCATAATGGTATTACTTGCAGTGTGGCCTAATGTAGCCTTGTTGTCCATAATGATATTACTTACTTATATTGTGGCCTAGTTTAGCCTCATTGTCCATAATGATACATTGTAGCCTAATATGTACAAGGGATGTGTTAATATGAATAGCTAGAATACTCTCACTCTACATGAATTTGAAGTGATTGTGACCTTGAAGCGGGCCAATATAAATAGGATATCAAATTTATAAACTCATGACCAAGTCAACAAGTAAAATAGTGGACAATTACTGCATAAAAAACAATAAAAACTAAACAATAAAAAATAAATAGCAAACTAATGATGAGGTCACCAATAAAATAACAAAGTGTATACCAAGAATCGTTGTCAAAAGCTAGTTGAAAGAGGCTTCAATTATCTCCCAATGAGTACTAAGACTAGTTACAAAAATCAGAGGGAATGTTACCCAAAGTTTTTGTGCACATTTTGGGCTATTTTGCAACTTTTTTGTTGATATTGGTTGCTCCTACTACTAGAGCCATGCAATTGCTCCAATGGAGAGTAAGATATGAAGAAGAATATTGGCTAAAGAAAATGGAGCAAATTGAACTCAAATAATGGTTGGTGAGAATCACCAAACTTGAAGCTCCCTAATGGTAGGTAGGAGAGGAATGAATGAAGCTCCTAATGTGAAAGCAACAATAGCCATTTGACGAGTAAGATTAGTTGCTCCTTCATAAGCTCTATATGGGGCACATGGATATGTTTGACAATTTATTTCATTGTTTCAGCAAAGTCAACCTAGCTTTGGTCAATTTCAAAAACTTGTTGAAGGTTTACAACGATAAAATTAGCAATAAACACATGCTTTAAAAAACTTGATTTTCAGCCCATCGATCAGGGCACTGCTAATTATGAAGTTATCGACCTAAAAAATGCATTATAAATCATTAGCTCCTTAAAAATTTCAAATCCTCATTAACAAGGATCCATAGATCTACAAATAGATAGGATGCCCACTGCTCAACCCATCCATCTTTTGCATATTGTTGGTGCATGCTCTCTATTTGTCCATAGCTTGTGAATCACCGTCATTGGGTGTAGGTCTCATGTGGAGAATAGGTAGGGAGAGGAATGTCCACCTCTCATACATATCAATAATGCCCACCTCCCATATGTATCAAGAATGTCATGGACCTCCACCTTCCATAAGGAATAGTTGGAACCATCTAGCTTTTGAGCCTCATGGGGGTTGGGGAGAATGACAACATGCACCACTAGTGCAAGCAGAGAAGTGAGGTTGCGAACTCATTTTTGCTATAATGGACTCAAAGGAAGTGGCAAAAGAAGAAGAATATGCTTCAAAGAGATCCATGCTAAGGAAACTTCAAAGACGTACCTTTAAGATTGCACAATAATGATGCAGTTAGCAAATGGAAGGTGGTTGTCAACCAAACACAAGATGTCCAAGTCACAAGATGGATGGCCACCATAAGCACAAGACCTTCAACTACTTCTCCCTAGGAGGAAACACAACAACCAACACTCCTCTACCCTCTAGGTAGAAATGTAGGAGCTAGAACCCATCTACATAGAAACGCAACACCTAATGCTTGTCCATACAAAAATGCAACAATGAGCACCCTAGAAGGAAATGTAGGTATTGTACCCTTCAAAGGGATGTACAAGAAGATGTTGTGCAACTAAACATAGTTTTGAATAGGCCTACATAGCAATAAACAACCCAAACTAGTGGAAAAATAGCGTAAACAATGGTACCCAACACTTATGAACAAGAGAAAACTGAAAATGGGGAAGTATGTAATGCTAAAGATAATCTGAAGCAAGTTGGAAATAACATGACAAAGGGCTAAAATGAAACCAAACAAAGGTTGCAGATTGTAACTTAGATTTGGTGATGGGAGGAGCATGGTGCCATTAGTCCTAATATTCCAGTTTTGTTGCAATGTAATGTGGGGGTTGTTTCTATGTAAGCTTCCCAATAGCCTTCATAATCATTGCTTTCGTATTATCATGTTTTCCTATACTAATGTGGGTGCTGTTTATATGCAAGCTTCCCAATAACCTTCATATTCATTGAATACAACTATTGTGTTTTTTCATAAATCTAACCTCCCTTGCTTTGGCACATGATTGCATCATGCACTAGCTAGAGTGCCAAGTCAAGTTCTAGTTGTGTTTAGAACTCATCAAGTTGAAGGTCAAGCATTCATGCTAAACATTGTCCACTCTAGTCAATAGGTTGTTCCAATCATAAAACCTTGTTTTCAACAAGTGAAGAAAACCAAACTCTCCATTGAGCAGCTTCATGGTTAGTGGGACTTTATGCAATATTTTACTATCATCTAAACCCTAGTTTGATTCATTTTAGGCTTGTAGTCCTAGAAGTTGATTGGAAACAATGTAATTAGGTTCACTATGGATAGAGAGGTTGCCTATCAAGCTTCTGCAAGTGCATCTATGTGATGCAAATACACAATGATTTGATTAAGGGAACCACCAATACTTGTAGTATTTGCAATGAGGCAGAGTTTGGAAATAGGTTTCCCTTGATGCTGCAAGCTGACATGAACAAATGCATGTACCCTACCATGGAAAACTCAAACTTAGCATGTTATTTCTAACACATGAGACAAAGATTGCAGTCTCAAAGACTAAATTGCAACATGCATTTGATGCCATACTCTTACGACTTACACTATTATCTTGGCATGCAATTCACCATCATTGAGGGGGATTGTTTTGCAACAATATAAGTACACTAGGTAGCTCCTTGAGCGATTTCATATACCTTGGCTACAAGCATATTCATCTAGTTGAGACCTTCAAATAACTCTTTTCTCTCTTTCTATTCACTCATTCAGTGTAAGAGGGTGTGAGCGTGTGCATGCTATTGAATCCTAACCTAATAACGGGAGTGAATCTAGTCCATTGAAGAGCAAGTGCTAGTCTATGATAGTCATATTGATTATACTTGACAAAAGTGTTGGCATCATCTACTATGCAAGATTGCTCTAGCTCTCAAGTTCTTTGTGTCATTTATTTTCTTTGGTGAGTTGTGCAACATTGATTCATTTCAAAGTTTGTTTATGTTTTAGTAGGAGAGTAATGCGATGCAAGACTTGCATATGGCTCTAGTCCATCCCGAACTCCTACTCCAATTGCAAACTTCTTTGACATGCTATCACGATCTCTATATTTCATTGCAAAGACACAAAAAATCACACCCACTACAAATGAACATGTGGTATATATAGGTCAACAATCCGTTGAAAAAAAACCAAGCCTTCTCCAATAGGAATGATGCAACCATCCTTATCAATATCATTGGTGACACCATATGTCCCTTGTAGGTGGTATAGCTTGGAGAACAAAGGAATCCAAACATATAGAGAAATGTAAGAGAGTTCCAAAATACATGCATAATTAAAGTAAAATACACTCAATTGGCTAAAAGAATACACATGGGAGGGCTAAGGCTCCTACTCCTAGGGTAGTCTCCATGCATCAACTTGTGCTGCCAAATACTGAGGAGTATTACTCCTCCACCTTCACATTGGATGCTCATTGATGTACACAAACAAGAGAAAAATCAATGTAAGAGTACCTTTGATAGAAACCTTGCATGGCATGAGTTGATGGAAACGAGGTCCTTCCACAAATAAGAATCAAGAAAAGTGAATGTAGCATACTCTAAAGCCCACTTTCAATGTGTGTACACAAGTAAAGAAACCACATTGCACATAATGTCAGCATGCAAAATTATTCATTTTACATCCTTTATGCATTATTATGTTGGAATGCAAATGCACGAGTGAATGCTATTATTTGAACTTGATACATTCATCATTTATACTTGAGTAGGGCCATTATTTATATGCTAAAAGATACACAATGGCATTTAAGGGTTGCTTTAATGTATTCTAGGGTTTAATGTGGAGAAAGAAAGAAAGATCTATTAACATCCTTTAAGATGTCCCATAAGTGTATGCCTTTTCTTCTTCATTTTCAACATATCCTTTTATGCCAAAAAGGCATGTGGATTGATTTAGTGACTTATTCTTTGAATATGTAGACTCGACAATATGAGAGAGAGAGAGAGAGAGAGAGAGAGAGAGAGAGAGAGAGAGAGAGAGAGAGAGAGAGAGAGAGAGAGAGAGAGAGAGAGAGAGAGAGAGAGAGAGAGAGAGAGAGAGAGAGAGAGAGAGAGAGAGAGAGAGAGAGAGAGAGAGAGAGAGAGAGAGAGAGAGAGAGTGTGTGTGTGTGTGTGTGTGTGTGTGTACTTTGAAATTCAAATAGGTTTGGGTATCCTGTAGGTCTAGGGGCTCTTTGGAGATTTGGAACTTCCCTTAGTTACAACAAAATTTATATATGGTATAGATGACACATACACAAGTAAAGAAACTGGATTGCACATAATGTTCGCATGTAAGATAAGATCCTTTATGTGTTCTTATGTTTGAATGCAAATGCATAAGAGTGAAGCCTATAATTTGAACTTGTTACACGCATCCATTGATACACAAGTAAGGCCATTATTTATAGACTAATATGTACACAATGGCATTTTTAGGGTTGCTTTAATGCGTTCTAGGGTGGAGAAAGAAAGTAACTTTGTTAATGTCCATTGAGATGCCTCATATGTGTATGTCTTTTCTTCTTCATTTTTGACACATCAATTTAGAGACTTATGCTTTGAATATGTAGACTCGACAATGAGAGAGAGAGAGAGAGAGAGAGAGAGAGAGAGAGAGAGAGAGAGAGAGAGAGAGAGAGAGAGAGAGAGAGAGAGAGAGAGAGAGAGAGAGAGAGAGAGAGAGAGAGAGAGAGAGAGAGAGAGAGAGAGAGAGAGAGAGAGAGAGAGAGAGTATTTTGAAGTTCAAAATAGGTTTGGGTATCCTGTAGGTTTAGGGAGCCCTTTGGAGGTTCAACAAGCACTGTGGAGATTTAGAACTTTCCTTAGTCACAACAAAACTAATATCTGGCATAGATGACACATACACAAGTAAAGAAACCACATTGCATATAATGTTAGCATGTAAGATATTCATTTAAGATCCTTTATGCATTATTATGTTCGAATGGAAATGCATAAGAGTGAAGCCTATAATTTCAACTTGTTACACACATCTATCTATACACGAGTAGGGCCATTATTTATGCACTAATATGTAAACAATGACATGTTAGGGTTGCTTTTTGTTCCAGGGTTTAATGTGGAGAAAGAAATGAAGAAAGAAAGAAAGCAAGCTTTATTGACATCCTTCAAGATGCTCCATAGGTATATGCTTTTTCTTCTTCCTTTTCTATATATCCTCTTATGCCAAAATGACACATGGATAGATTTAGTAAATTATGCTTTGAAAATGTAGACTTGACAATATAAGTGAGAGAATATCAAAATATGAGAGAGAGAGAGAGAGAGAGAGAGAGAGAGAGAGAGAGAGAGAGAGAGAGAGAGAGAGAGAGAGAGAGAGAGAGAGAGAGAGAGAGAGAGAGAGAGAGAGAGAGAGAGAGAGAGAGAGAGAGAGAGAGAGAGAGAGAGAGAGAGAGAGAGAGAGAGAGAGAGAGTGTGTGTGTGTGTGTGTGTGTGTGTTTATGTCCATGCTAGCAATGCCTAAATTTGATCGATATCATGCCTTTTAGGCTATTTTTCCATCAAATAAGAAAAAAAATTGTATTTGTCATATGACATGCCTTGTTAAAAATGTGGCTTGCCATTTTCTCATTAATCTAATGTATAACATTGCCTAGATTTCAAGACAAACTTAATCGTAAAATGTCACATTATACATGCTACAGAGACAGGCATCTTGACAGTTGTGCTTGTGTGCATTGAGTGTGTAACACTAGTTTTTACAAAAGGAGGCTCTTGAGGGGAGGGGGACAATGGCCATTCACATAACTTCTTACTTTTGTGGGTGGGCAGTGTCCCTATGGATGTAGCTTCTTACTTTAATGCAATTGAATGCAAGGTCGAAGAAAAAACATGCCCTATATAGGTGAGGCAAGGGACCTAGTTCAAATTGTGCAAAAGACCACATTTAAACTTATACATATAGGCTCGTGATGCTGACGTGTTGAAAGCGGATTTGCCGACATGATTTCTACACAAAGCTATACATGTTTAACCTTAAAGTATCGGACAAGGCCCAAGAACTTTTCGGAACTACAGGTTTCAGAACAAAAAGGAAATGTAGGTCCCTGGTAGAGATAGGTATTAGGTAGGCCTTGTGTGTTGCCATGCAAACCAAACATTAGGAAAGAACTTGGAAAGTGGCCAGCCCTCAAACATATTCACATACAATTCAAAGAAAACATGATCCACACAAGCGTCGGTCTTGATTGATCCTCAGTTGGCTCTTCCAGTCATTGGCAAGTTATTATGATGGGGATTATTAATAAGTTATTGTTAGAGAAACCGAGAGAATCTGTGAAAGGTAGCTGTTTTGTGAAGCTGGTTGCGTCGTGAAACGGTAAAATAAACAACGAAGAAGGTTCAAGGAAGCAGCAAAGAAAGATACCGCAATAATAATAATAATAATAATAACAATAATAATAGAAAAAAAAAAGCTTATAGCGATGAGTAGCAGTAGCAGTAACAAGCAGTATATCCCGGCGTCGATTTTGCATTCTATCCCAGCCAGCTGTACGTCGTTTCTCGTTTGAATACGGCACAATTTTAAGCCTAATCTGACGGTAGATCGATGATGATTGATAGATAATTTGATTGATAGATAATTTGATTGATCGAGCCTTTTGCTGCCTTCTATTATGTTTGTAAATTGTGGGTGATCAATCGAGCTGGCGCCGGGAACTGCAAGACCGATGACGCATCTCTTCTCATGCCGTGGCCCGCAGGGTATGATTGATTATAATCCTATGATCTACCGTAGATAGTATCGCTGTCTGATCGGAAAGCTACAAATCTGTCACAGTAGTAGGACTCGGAAGTCAGCAGTCCCCATTTTGGGACAAGAGACAGATTTGTGTCAGATGCAAAGTCGCTTTCCTTAAACTTGCTCTGTGTTACACTTACTCTGTTTTCATCCATCTCATTAGATCAATCAGATGCACACACTCTCTCTCTCTCCTTATTAAACCTTTTACCCTGTTTTTCATACATTTCAATGCTCATTTCTGCAGATACCTTTCCTGCTTTTCCCACGACCCCCCCTTTCTCTCTCTCTCTCTCTCTCTCACAGCTGAAAAAGAAAACCCACAACAAACAATCATGCACCAAAAGAGAGAATTTCTCGGTTTTGCCGCGTGATGACATCTCCCAAATCTCCTGTTAACTCGCCGATCATGCAGGCTTGTTGTTGACTCCCCTTCCCTTCTGTTTTGGTAGCACATTGCCCATTCTCATCATCATCTTCTGCAGACAGACTAAAAACAATAGAACAGGGGAGGACATAGCCAAGCTTGCACAATACGGACCCGCTTTTTACAAGACCCTTGGTAGCTTACCCCCATTCCATTTTTTCTCAGAACAGGGGAGAAAACAGATCAAATCCCTGTTTTTATTAGTGTTAGCCCATCTTTCCTTCTAGCTTTGTTGCGGCCAGTGATTTGATCAGCTTTGTGTTAATAAACCCCCTCCAACTTCTCTCTGTGTGTAAGGAAACAGATCAAAGCCCTGATTTTATAGTCTTAGCCGGTTTTTCCTAGTAGTTCTGTTGGGTGCAATAACTTGATCAGCTTTGTGTCAATAGAAAACCCCCCGAAATTCTCTCTCTATGTTGTGAATATTAATTCTAGCAATCCTTTAATCTGTTAAATCCTTTTACCCGTCGCTTACCAATACTATCAGAAGATTTTGCTTTATGGACCGTATCGATCTTCGGGTTTATTTCAAATTTCTTATCCTTTCAATCTGTTTGTGCCTCGATTTTGGCGCTTTGAGACATGCAGAGGCATCCTGCTCTACAAAATCTGGGTTCGATGCTCAAGGTGAGAAAGCTATCGCTGTTTGGTTTATTTGCTCTCAATGGGTTTGCTTCTGGATAAATCAATGTAGGGAGGGAGCTTTACGATTTCGGCTAGGCAGTCTCAAGTCAAACTCCTTTCCAAGCAAAATTTGAACTGACAACAGTATCTTGATCAGGGTTAAATTACTTCATGCTAATGGCAATTTATATAATACAAGACCATTAACCTTTCGGTGGATGGAAAGGAAATTTGATCTGACAACAGTATCTTAATCAGGGTTAAATTACTTCACGGTAATGGCAATTTTAGATAATACAAGACCATTACTTTTTTGGTGGATTCTTTTTTTCGCTTTGAGCTTTTGGGTTTTTCCCCCCCCAATTCGTGTACTTTTGACGTTTTTCATTTTGGATCGATTCAAATTTCTTGTTGATGCCGGTCTTGGGCATTTTTATTGTCTGAGACTCTGATATTGCCCCTCCTTTCTTTGGATTACCAGTATACTCTACATGGTCTTCACACCATGGCCGCAGTTTGAAGCAGCTGTCGCTGCCAAAAGAAGGCCAAAACAACAGTACAAAACCTTTGCTTATCCTGGCGCAAGACAGAACTGAAAGACCAGACCCACTGAAGAACTTTGAGACTTATCGTAAAGGCTGGGACATTAAGAACGAGCATTATTGGGCTGTAAGTTCTGGTGATTGAGGTCTTACATGAATTTAATATTTTGCTAATATGCTCGTGTTATTCACCACAAATACCTCTTTAAACAATCAGGTGGCTGCATGTATGAGAGAAGAAAAGGAGGCTTGGGGGGGGTTGGGGGATGTGGTGTGTGGGGTGGTGGGGGAGGGGGTGGGGGAGATTTGAGGATGTTTAATATTGTTGGTTTTGTTGTTTTCAAAGTGAACGTTGTATAGACATTAACTAGTAGCTGCTTCATCTGGAATTTGCAGTCAGATGGGTTTATGAGTTGAGAATGTATAATATTGTTGGTTTTGTTGGGTGTGGGGGAGATTTGAGAGTGTTTAATATTGTTGGTTTTGTTGGATATGTTGTTTTCAAAGCGAATGTTGTATAGATATTGATTAGCTGATACTTCATTCTGGAATTGGCAGTCAGCTGGGTTTACTGGTGGCCCTGGTTTTGTTCTAGCAGCTGTATGGCTGATACTTGGATTAGGCTACTTGCTAATCCTCTGTTGCTGCTGCTGCTGCTGTAGTGAAAACTTGAAAGGGCCCCACCGAGGGGGTAATCTAGTGCCTTTGATCCTCCTATTAATCTTTACGGGTGCTGCTGTGTAAGTTCTGCACCCTATTCATAGTACCAAGCAGCTAGATAGAGTGCTCAGTGTCTGTAAGCTGGGTGCTAACAGGATGTTTTCCACAGGGCTGGGTGTATTCTGGTGTACATTGGACAAGGAGGTTCTCATGATGAGCTTTCAGATACCCTAAGCTATGTGGTTGAAGAATCTGATATTGTAGTTATCCAGTTGAGGAATGTGTCCACTGCTCTCACACAGGCTCAAACGATTAATGCACTAAATTTTGCTATTCCAAATTCAGAAAAGGCGCAGATTCAGCAATTAAATGTACAACTGACAGTTGCTGCAACAGACTTGGAAACCAAAACAAAGGAGAATGCAGACCACATAACCACTGCCTTGAATAACATGTAATGCAGCTAGTTGTTTCAATTTGGTTTGGATGCCAATGGCATGTAAGATTTTGCAAAATAGTAATATTCAACAGCAAGATGGTCCTGCCCTAACACTAACATGCCCAAAAATTGTCATGATTTTCTGCAGACGCCTTGCTATGATTATTGTTGCAGGAGTAATGCTGTTGCTGGTTCTACTTGGCTTTTGTAAGTCCCTTTTGGCTTGTTCTCCATTCATTTCTTTTGTTTTGGGGGGAGGGGGTGTACTTATCGGTGTATGCACGCTTGCATGGTAGAAAGTTTGTAAAATCGAACAATGCATGTACATCTCTTTACTGTGATCGATGTTGGTTATTTGCTAGCAGACAGCATGTTGGGGTGTGATGGGTATCGGATGAGATATACACCCTCTGTGAAGGGTACACCTTTTTCACCAGAGGGCGAATACTAATGCCAGGTTCTACCTGTTCTAGGCATAGTCAAGTGTAATCTTGGCTTTGGTGCCTGAGACTGTCATGGTGATTGCACTGTAGTGTAAGCAATGCTATTCAGCACTAGAGCTTTATGTTGCCAAAGCTCTATATATTGCTTCCAAAACCTGTCAGCATAGAAGTTTATTAGAGCAAGTTGCTTCTGCTAGGAATTGAATGAGATCTGCAGTATTTGCAAAGGGTTCAGCCTCTTGACCTTTACCAGTAGAGAGAGTATTGCAAAGGGTCTACCTCCTCTAGGCCAAATCAGAAGAAACCTTGTCTTTGTTGCTTGACACTCTCAAATGATGATAATACATGTATGTGTATGCTTGTAGGGAAGTGAGGGAATAGGAGACTAGAGTATCCTCTCATGGCATTTGATATGGGATTGTGGTCAATGAGCTTCATGCATGTACTGCATGAAATGAGAGTGAAGGATTGTGAGTTCTTCAATCAAAGAAAAAGCAGATGGCTCGTGGTTGAGGCTGGAGGAAGAGGATATGGGAACTAGCGTAGGGGGTTGTAAACACTCTTTGACTTAAAGATGGCCTGTTGTGGAAGTTTGTAAAATATTGTGAGCATTCTTGAATTTAAGAAAAGAAGATGGCTTGAGTTTTATGCTATTATCAATTAGTATTAGTGGTGATGACATTAGGAACTAGGCATTAATTAATTAATTAATGCCAGTTTAGGGGCTAATAAATGCTTAGGAATACTTGGATGACAAATTGGCCTAGCCAATTTAATTGTTGGCTGGTAAAATTAAAATTTTGAGTAAGAATTAATAATTAAATTGAATTCTGAAAATGAATTTAATTGGGCTGAAAATTGCTGAAAAATGCATCATTTAGAAGGTTGCCACTTGACAAAACGTGCTCATGCAAGTGAGGGAAAGGCTATTAGAGGCTAGTGCAGCCTCATTCTAGCAGTGTGGAGGTTAGAAGAGGAGAGAGCTGCTGCTGCAATTTGCCAGCCATAGGTAATCAGCCCAGCCATTGGAGGTTGTCAAAGAGCTGCTCCCAGCTAATCAGGAGGCCATTGGAGGCACATGACAGCCCCTATAGGTTGTGTGTAGGCAAGTGAACAATTTTGGGCTCCACAGGGATAGATGACTGCATGTGGGGCTCTTGTTGATAGTGGGTTGCAATTAGTAGCCATTCATAGCAAGGCAGCATTAAAGTTTAGCCAATTTGGCAATGAAACTGTAAAATTTTTGTCTCTAGATTTCGCTACTAAAACCCTAATTTGCTAGCAAAAATTAGGGTTTACCAACTAACTTGGGAAGAGTGCTCAAAATTTAGGGCCTAGTACTTGAAATTCATCAAGTAAAATTTGGGAATTTTAGAGAATATCAAGAGGCCATCCAAGGAGCAAATTTAAAGGTCAATCCCGTAGCAAACCAAGGGGCAAATTGGTTTAAAGGCTTCCTGGTTGTTATGGATAGTAAGACATTGAAGATTGAAGTAGATTAGGCTAGATCTTAGTGCACTTCAATCTTTAGCAATACAAGTTAAAAAAATATGGCAAGGGGCACAAGTTTTGGGGCCAATTGGATGTCTAGTGTCAAAGATTAAGTGGTAGCATTTGTATTTTCAGTATATGTGAAATTTAGGTGTGTAGTTGTATATAATTATCATTGATTCAGTGACATGAAGAGTTGCTTTCTAAGCTTAATATCTACCATTTCAAATTCTTGTTTCATGGTGATTCTTTTTCTTTCACTCTCCAAATCTTTTTTCTTGGGGTTAGGGGTATGGAGGAGGACTTGTCGTCATTATTGTAACCATTCAATTTCATGTGGCATGGATAAGTTACTTCATTCTATAAATATGGGTATCACAATCGAGCCTTTTTTTGGAGGGGAGAGAGAGAGTGTGTGTGACAAAATATTAGACTAACGAAAAGAGAAGATTACATTCTTGGGACAGCTTCAATAGACTAAGAATTCTATGTTCAGTGGCAACAAGTTTGATAATTATAAGAGCTTAGACTTGGGTTCCATTGTGGAGGATAAACTCTTGGACACTGCTCCTCAGCTCCACTTTCGTAAGACACAATGGCTGTTGGACAGCCCTTCCTCCTTGAGCATCCATTGTATCACATCTACCACCATTTGTGTCCAGTACTCATGTTCAGATTGGTGCTAAGGTGATGCTTGTCAGGAGTGGGGAGAGCGATGGAATTGTGAGAAATTATTGTAAGAGACAACACAAATATAAAATACAAAGATAACACATTGCATAGAACAATGAATTCATGAAGAGAATGCTCAGGAAATGGAATTCATATCCCAAGGCATAAGACAATATAAACTTAGACACTGCTCCTCAGCTCCACTTTCGTAAGACACAATGGCTGTTGGACAGCCCTTCCTCCTTGAGCATCCATCGTATCACATCTACCACCATTTGTGTCCAGTACTCATGTTCAGATTGGTGTTGAGGTGATGCTTGTCAGGAGTCGGGAGAGCGATGGAATTGTGAGAAATTATTGTAAGAGACAACACATATAAAATACGAAGAGAACACATTGCATAGAACAATGAATTCATGAAGAGAATGCTCAGGAAATGGAATTCATATCCCAAGGCATAAGACAATATAAACTTAGATTGTGAGTCATTGATAGTGGGTATTGGCTCCCTCTCTCCACCACAAAGAAGCAATTGAGTGAATGACTGAGGGGGGATCTTGCTTGTTTATGAATCGACCTTAAACATGAGCAAGTCAGCCAACCCAGTAGGGCACCTACATAAATGCTAGTTGGCTAGTCAAAAGGCTAGCACAAAAAAATGGGCGGCCAATCTATATACTTTGGTAATAAAATACATAACTGCCCACTCTAATCTACGTGGTATGTTTAATTTGCTGATATCCTCTCTCATATCATGGGTGATTTGGTATAATACAACATACAATGACAATGATAATGACTCATTATAGTACATACAAGAATGACCATTAGAATGGACCGTGGATACTCAAGTAGTGGGTGATCAAGCCACCACCAAAGAACCTTAGCACGAT
Source organism: Lygodium microphyllum (assembly GCF_053477565.2). Taxonomy (NCBI): domain Eukaryota; kingdom Viridiplantae; phylum Streptophyta; class Polypodiopsida; order Schizaeales; family Lygodiaceae; genus Lygodium; species Lygodium microphyllum. Next base: position 120,145,806 of record NC_141158.1, read on the forward strand.
ATTGATATTGATGTGGATTTTAGAAATCCCTAAAAATAAAAAATAGTCATAGCAACTCTCGATGTGCGCCATGAATGAACCGGCTTCATGAAAGGCACATCATGACTATGGATTCCTTGCTTTCGGCCAATGGGCAACTAATCTACATACTTAGGCAGTAAAATACATAACCATTCACTCTAATGCATAGATTCACACACAATGTGTCTAATTTGCTAATACCCTCTCTCAAATGATAGGTGATCTAGTATAATATAATATACAATGATAATGATAATGACTTATCATAGTACTTACAATAATGACCATTAGAATGGACCATGGATACCCAAGCAGTGGGTAATCAAGCCACCACCAAAGAACCTCAGCAAGACATTGATATCAACGTCGATTGTAGCAATCCTTGAAAACAGAAAATAGTCACAACAACTCTCGATGTGCTCCATGAACCAGCTTCGCGGGAAGCACATCATGACTATGGATTCCTTGTCTTCGGCCATATCACCAAAGTGCCCCTCATGTGAGCTCAGACTAGGAGCAAAGCATGTTCTCCGTTTAACATAACACATGTCATGAACTTGGATGCCAATTCCAGCTTTAGGATTTCTAAGCTTGCCAGACTTCAATGTGTGTGGAAAGCTCCACTTTGGGTCCACTGCACTTGTATATGGATAAGGTTCGGGTGTCTCACCTTCACAATCCTCTCTCTCTCTCTCTCTTTGGCATCGGAAAGTCCTGAGGGATGACAATTACTACTAGGTCTAGAAGATGGAAGAGGAATCCTCTACGGCCTTTGTCTTCCTATAGAAGATAAGCCTTTTGTGTGGATTGGAGGACTATGAGTGTGGGGAGGAATGTGAGAATGACAATATTTTGAATATAATCAACTTAATCAATTATTACCATGAAAATTAGGGGAGAGAGAGAGAGAGAGAGAGAAAGAGAGAGAGAGAGTGTGTGTGTGTGTTTGTGTGTCAAAACACCACGTTGAGAGGGGAATTGATAAATCATGGGTATCAAGTGCGTGAACCATATGGGTTGATTTGTTACAATGCTAAAAATTAGGGTTTTGAAATTCTAATTTTTGTATACTTTGGGCAATAAATTGATTTTCTACGTGAAGCTCAATAGAAAGTGTTTCTTAGATGAGTGATAGATAGGAGAGTATAAAGCACGTGTTTGAAATTTCAGCATGAGAGCTTATTGAAAATGAAGAAAAAATCTCCCAATATATAGATGTGGGTCTTAGGTGCTCAAAAGTGGAAAGTAGAGGCTATAGATGGCAAGTGTTTGTTGAAAATGATAAGTGTAGGGACACTAGTCTTTTCAAAATGACACTTGTCTTATTTTAGATGCCACATGCTACTTTTCTGGAGGAAAAAGTTTCTAGACCTTCTACTCTAAACATCTCTAAAACGATTGAGAATTTGAGATAGCTATTGCAAACAAAATTGTATTTTGCAAAATTTTAGAGGCTTTGATTGAATAGAATTTCCATTTGAGCAACTTTCAAAAATAGTAATCTCTTAAATGTTAGAAGTCACCAAATTTAGATATGAAAGAGCTTCATTATATAGGTTCGTTGCTTCGTGGTTTGTGTCTTTGATCATGAGCACTTGGTTTCACTTTTTGAAACCACTCATTATATGCATTTCTAGTCAATGTGGCTAGTCGAGTGTAAAGAGTCTTATTTATCTAAGCTTTTTGGTCAATTTGACCGCCTGACTAAACTTTTAATTTCTCTTGGGCATCTCGTCAATGACGACCCAAGTATAATTATAGGGCGTTTTTCATGGAGATGTGAAATTTTGAGATGCTTTAATCTTGTCGATAACATTTGATTAAGTTATTAATTAAACATGTAAGTTTATTTAGCACATGTATTGTACATGGTAGTTATTTCATGGTGACAGGTCAAGGATCTCAGGCAATGGGTGTCAAAAGACAAAAGTTGTGATAAGTTATGCCAATTAGATTTTGGTGGTCAGTTGATGTTAGTTTTGACCTTACGATAGTTGCTTGGCCAATAAGTGTAAGTGGTGACACTAGGGACTAGCATAAATTAATTAATTAATGGGAGTCTAAGGGTCAACAGAGGTTGGGGCTACTCCAAGTTGCAAATGGCCTAGCCAATTTAATTATGGATGGGCACATTTAATTTTGAGCAGGGTTAGAAAAGCTAAATTAATTTTTAAAATTATTTAATTTTGAAAATTAATTTAATGGCTAGATAATGCTGAAAAATGGGTTTAGAAGGTTGTCACTTGGCAAAAATGCTTATGTAAACTGAGAAAACGTTTTTTTGGGCTTGATTTAAGGCATTCAATGCATTTAACCCAGAAAGGAGAGGAAGGAGATGCTATTGGTTTGATCTCCAACTATTGGAGGACCTTCTAAGGCTGCCAAAAGCAAGAGAAGACCAACTAGGAGCAAGCAACAATAGTTCGAGCCCTCTCAGGTGCAGGTGACGGCAGCTAGGGGCTGGTGATCGCATTAATTGCCTTCTTGGCACAAGCGACTACCTTAATTGTAGTTTGGTACATGTAGCAATCTGATTTCAGACTTTTCCTACATGGAAATAAAAATTCTCTCTTTTGGCACTCTCATCTTCTTCCATTTGTGCTCGGCCATTCTTAGGCATTTGGACCAAATCTTAGCCAAATTTGGTGGACAGTAGGGATTGTTGTAAACCCATTTAGGGTTTAGTAACCACCTTGGGACTTGTGCCAATAGGAGAAGGCATCGTATATTGAAATCAACACTTGAATTTTGTGAATTGTTAGGGATTTCAGATGCCTAGCCATTCATTGTGAATTTGGGGCAGCAATTGGCCAGTTGGGACCCAATTTAGAGCAAGTCATGGGTGAAATGCAAGGGACATTTGGCCAATTTGTTTGCTAATTGTTAGACCAGCAAAGGTTTTTTGGATCAGCCAACGAGATTGTGCAATCTTGGCTTGTAATACATCAATTGGCAATTAAAATCAAAGAAATACTGAAAGGGGTGCGAGTTTTGGGGCCAAGAGGGTGTCCAATGTCCAAGATTATTAAGATAAATTGTGCATTCCAATTTATGTTTATATTGTTGATTGCTATAATTACGTGCTTGATCAGGAAATTACCCCTCTATTTTAGAAGGAAGACTGATTTCATGGCTCCATTGCTGAGATACCACTCAATCCCTTTATTTGGTGGGCCCGAGGCACCTGATTGTAAGCCAAAGCTTTGTGCTAGTGCTGATTATTGCTCTCAACTGAGAAATTATAGCAATATGTCTTGACTCTTCATACAGTGCGATGAAATCAAGTAATGATGATGTCTCTTAGTATGAACATTCACACGGGAATGAAGGAAATGCAATGCTTGATCTTGGACAAGGCTTAGACCATGGACAACAAGTTGAAAATGTTGCTGTTGGGTAAGATGTAGGGCCTTCAAGGTATAATGAGGTTGATGACCAACAAAGTGAAGAGGAATTTGATGACCAATTCAAGAATCGGATGAGGACAGTAGCAAATCTCTTTGCTGAATTGGCAAAAGGTCCTCAATTCACCCAATTTTTGAATGCTCCGAAGAAGGACGGCAAAACGGTTGGCATCTACGGGGCAAGGAATGTAAATGTAAGGCCATCATGGAAGTGCCAATCCAATGGATTTTGGACAGCTGGGCATGCATGCTATGATGGGGCAGTTAGGATACTTTGGTGGAAGCACGATTTTTAATGCTATGGTTGGATGGGGACTGTATATAAGAATGTATAACATAAATCCCTATGGTATACAGTAGTAAATGCATGGTGTGTAAGGCTCAATGTATTCGGGTATAGTTGGAAATATGCAAAATCCTATGTATGCCAACATTGGCTTGATGCTTGTGGCACAAAGCAGCATGTTTGGTAATGCATATGCATCCTTGAATATTTATGGGGCTCAAGGAATGAGTGGTGGTTATGCAAATGCTTTGTTTGGTATTGGTTTTTATGTAAATTCAGCAAATGCACCCTTTTTGCAGCAGCCAGTGTACGATAACTTGACACCCAAAGGGGCATCAAAAGACAATGATGAGGGTGGAAAAGCAGTGAAGTTTGAGTCCTTTAGTGACACATAAGATAGGTTAAAAGCTTTGACTTTCATTCAGTAGTTAGATGTAGCCTATTCAGGGGGAAACTTCATTGAGTCCTCGAAGTTTTAAAAGGTAGCCACTTTCTTGAAGGGGAATGCATTGCAATGGTGGTCCACTCTTTTGATGCAAGGTAGAGCACCGTCAATGTGGGTACAATTCAAGCAAATGCTTACATCAAATTGGTTGACAAGTACATTGAAGTGAACATCATGATAGCCTGGAATAAGTTGGATACTAAGGAATGCAAGAATTTAAAGCAATACAATAAGAAGTTTCGGGATTATTGTTGCTCGTTATCTTTTATTGCCCTGTATCCCTTCATGTGTAAGTGGAAAAATATGCTTGTGTGCTGCTTAAAGGAATCAAGGATTTTTTGCATTAAATCCGCTGTCTCTAGCATGTCTCAGCTCATAGAGATTGCTGCTACAGTAGATGCTTTGGTGCGTGGAAAGGATTTGGGCTTCCTAGAGAGTGGGAAGAAGCCGAATAAAAAGTTGATGAAGATCGAGAAAAGGTAATATTTGAAAATCAACTTACAAAGAGACCAAAACAATAGAGAAAGGGCTTGAAAATATTGGCACAATGTAGGGAATTGATAGCAAAAAATAAATGTTTCATTTGGGAGGGGTTATCCCAATAGGTAGCAAACTACAAAATCAGAAAATTAGGGGAGATTCTAAGAGAATGGCGCTCAAAACGTCAGTGGGATTGGTGTCCATATTGTTAGTGATCAACCCAATGATGATCTTGTTGAGTTGTGCAGAGCATGGGTCAAAATTAGAGATCAACATGCATTGATTTTCTTTGATAATGGTGCACGAGCCAACTTTATCTTTGTTGATATGACAACCCTTCTAGGCATCAGAGAGGATGAGATGGAACCCATAGGGAAAGTTGAAATGGCATATAAAGGCCATGCAGAGCCTATTGTACTACTCATTGGAAAGCTTTGGTTGCATATACATGGATATGTGGACAACGAAGAGTTTTTCATTTCTCCACTTGAGGGTTGTGATGTATTGCTCGGTATGCTATGGTGTCATCGTATGCATGCAGTGATTGACTCTCGTGCAAAAGATATCACTATTCAACATAAGGGAAAGACACTTACACTTGATGTAAAGTTAAATGGGGATTCTATTTCTGTTGTATTTGCAGCTATCATTTCTAAAGTAATGAAAAATCATTTTTCAATGTACTTGGTTTTTATTAAGGATAAAGTTGATAGTGAGAATGTTGGGAATATGTCTAAGTTAGAAAAGGATTGCATGTCATTTCTAAAAGTGTATGCTGATTGCTTTTCTCAATTACTTCCAGAGTAGCTACTATCTGAAAGTCTTGAAGATCATGGCGTAGATCTTATGTCTGGAAGTGGTCCACCTAATAAGCCAACCTATACAATTGGTGCAGCCTAAAAGAAGAAGATTCTGAGTCAGGTGAATGAGTTGTTAGAAAAAGGGTTGATTTAGCCCAGCTCATCTCCTTTTTTTTTCTTCAATGCTTTTGGTGCAAAAAAAGGATGTTTCATGGCATATGTGCATTGATTATCATGGTCTGAACAAGATCACGATAAATAATCAGTTTTTGATTCCTCAGATTGATGATGTTATGGATAGATTGTAGGGAGCAGCTATATTCAACTGTATAGATTTGAAAAGTGGGTATCATTAGATATGCATTAGATCGGAGGATGTGTCTAAGATAGCCTTCAGAATATATTTTGGGTTATGTGAGCTTCTTGTCATGCCTTTTGAACTTACGTGCTCCTGTCACTTTCAATTAGATGATGGATCACATCTTCAGGCCACATAGAGGATTTGTGGGCGCTTTCTTTGATGACATGATTGTCTATTCAAAGAATGAGGCAGAGCATAGAAATCAATTAGACATTGTGTTCAATGAACTGCTTAAGCATAGGCTAGTTATCAATGACAAGAAAAGTGAATTCTTTTTGTATGAGATACATCTTTTGGGGCATATTGTATCGGTTGACGGTATTTATATGGACTTTGTAAAGGTTGAAGCAATATGATCGTGGCCACCTTTGAGAAATGTGCACAAGATACATAACTTCTTGGGTTTATCTTCTTACTACAGGAAGAATGTACATGGATTTGTTGAAATTGCTTCTCCGTTGCTTGCTTTACAAAAGAAGAATATGCCATTTAGATAGACAACAGTGGAAATTTCAGCATTAGAAAAGTTAAAAGCAAAAGGTGACTTTAGATCATGTGCTTGTGTTTTCCAATCTTAGAAAGTCATTTGTGGCTCAATGTGATGCATGTGGTAACAACTTTCGGTTTGTTTTTATGCATGATGATTGGGTCGTGGCTTATGAGAGCCGAAATCTCCATAGTGTAGAGAAGAATTTCACTTACTACAGAAAGAATGTACGTGGATTTGTTGAAATTGCTTCTCCATTGCTTGCTTTACAGAAGAAGAATATGCCATTTAGAGGACAACAATGAAAATTTCAGCATTTGAAAAGTTAAAGGAAAAGATGACTTTAGATCATGTGTTTGTGTTTTCCAATCTTAGTGAAATCAGCCTTCCTTCTCGGATAGGGTGGTTTAACCTGATTAAGCACTTAATTACTGAAACCGGCCTTTCTTCTTGGAATGAGTGGTGGTAACCTGATTTAAGAGCTAATTACAGCAATAAATAATTGCACATAAAATGAAATACACACTTTACCATAACATTCTTGGACAGTAGACACCCTGTTGGCCCCAAAAATGGTGCCCCCAAAATCAGCTGCTGCTGCCCTGTTGTACCGGCCCCAAACGGATGCATCAACAACAATAGGAGCATCAAAGACTGTGATCTTCAGGAGAACGTGCATCAGCAACAATTGCTAGCTTCCCAAGGTCAAGAATATGCAATCTCCATCACCAAAATGGTCTCCAATGGCTGGGAATTAGCCCCAAAAGCTGGCAGCAACAGTCCAACATCTCTTTCCAACAGTCCAAAATGAAAAAAACGAGATTTCTCTCTCCCTTCAGCCCTATTTAGCCTTTCTCCCACTTGCATAGGAAAGTTTTGCCAAGTGGTAGCTTTCTTAATCAATTTTTAGAAATTTCCAGCCATTTAATTAATTTTCAGAATTAATTAATTCTGAAAATTAATTCAACCCTTAATCTGTGCCCAGAAAATTGACCTTGCCCATCCAAAAATTAATTGGCTAGGCCATTTGCAACTCAAAGTGGTTCCATGCATTAATTGACCCTTGGACAAGCATTAATCCATTAATTAATGCCGAGTCCCTAGTGTCACCACTGATACTTAATGGCCAATTAACGGTCCTAGGGACAAACTGACACCAAAATTCACCTAGAATCTAACAAGTGTAACTTGTTATAACTTCTGCCTTTGACACCCATCTTTTTCACAGGGTCCTTGGGTCTTTAACTGTAAAAAAGTAGCTTGCATCTCGCCTTCAACCTGAAGCATTAATTAACTTTCCATCTTTTAGTTCCTTAAGCAAACAATGTAAACAGTGCTCCTAAACTGTTACAAGCACAATCAATCCAGTGGTCGTTTGTTTGGCCAACTGCTAAGGAGTGAATCCTTCTCTCCGAATGCACCCAGCATTCAATCTGGGATCAATTGCGACTTGGCAAGATCCCCAAGAGTTTGTTTGTTTTACCCTTTTATCCTTGGGTTAGGGTCTCTAAACGCCCCGAACAACGTAGTATGCTTAACAATTATGAAATTCGCTTGTTTTCGAGATTTAATATAAAAGAGAATGAACACTTAAAGCTGAAAATGAAAATTACTCACAAAATTACAGCCATGAAAATGTAAAAGTAATGGAGACAAAATTAAGGGTTGAAGATGGGCAACTTCCCTCCCGAAGGAATGTATTTCTGCTCAACCCAAGTCCCTTAGGGAAGAGCTCAGTTACAATCAACCTGAGAGTGAGAAGAAGTAATTCTCACTCTCATAAGATCATGCAAAGATGTACAAACACACATGTATTATTTATTATGCAATGATAAGAACTGATTTCTTTACAGTATGAGAGAAGAAAGAGGGGAAATGAGCCTTTCTCTATCGTTGATCAGCAGTATATGGATAGGGCTTGCTTCTTGTTGCTAAAATGGAAGAAAGAGCTCGAGAAGGAGGTGTTGTAATGAATTTATAGGCTTGCTGTCCTGTAAAATAGCAGTGATAGAAGAGGGAATATGGAGGAATTTGATAATGGAAAAGTGGGGAATAATGATGGGGATGGATGGGGCGAGTTTTTGGCTATCTGTGGGTGCTGTACATGAGTTTACAGCAAAGAAAAATGATACTGAATGAAGAAAAACGAGCTCTTATTTATAGGAGAGGGAAGAGCTAGTACAAAAGGGAAAAGTGGAGTAGCATAAGACAAGTGTCCAGCCACATGTCATGAGATGTGACAAGTGGTGGGACACTTCGAAACTTGTGTGACAAGTGTCTTGACACTTGTCTCTTCTCTATGGCCTTTCTTTTTGGGTTGAATACTGTCAAGAATAGAAACAACCAAATTTAGTAAGCACAGTCAGAGTACATAATTTACTATTTTTAGAATGACATCCCTATTTTTTAGGACTAGCATTTTTAGGCTAATTCCAGGCTAATGGGACCTCCTAAAATTTAGGGATCCCCCAATATGGGTATTATATGAAAGCTTTTTCCGTGTACATCGCAAAAACGGTATCAGAATCTTCATGTGACTTTTCTATGCAAAGAAATGTGCATTTCAAGCTTTCAGCCCACACATGCACATTGTACAAGCATTTCATAATCATGCCATCTTGTTGATTGTAACTGTCTGTTCTGGCGGATCTAGCCCACACTTCAAGGCATCAATCCTTTTTGTGTGTGAGTCTAACCTTGATATGCGTGAGTTCTGGTCACAGGCGCCCAATCGGGCCATATAGGTGGAAGTGTGAACTATCTTTTCTCTAACCCACCGCGTGGGTTCACCATAACCTGTGACCACTCATCAGTGGCCAGCTCCAATGCACTTTTCTTTATATCTAATTAGTGCAAAGGAAACAAATTTAATAAATCATTATATAGACAAATTAATGAAAAAGGATACAAATTCTGTTTCTATAGAGTTGTGACAGCCCTCTGGCTTTTATTTAGCTGTCCTCAGCTGAAAAGCTTCGTGATATGGTTGAAGAATGTCTGGGTAATCCTTCATGAATTTTTCATCTACCCACTGTGCATCTGTTGTGGGTAGAATTTTCGTATCACAAGGCCACTTCTCGTGGTTCGATCCTTGTGAAACAAAATCTGTTCAGGTTCCAAGAGTTGCTCTGTTTTTTCAACTTCTGGGGGATGTTCAGTAATGGGTTCCTTTGGTTCTGGTCCTATGTAAGGTTTTAGCAAACTTACATGAAAAGCATTGTGTATTTTCCAATGAGCAGGAAGCTCAAGTCGATAAGAAACATCATTTATTTTCTCAATCACTTTGAAGGGTCCAAAGTATCTACTGGAGAGCTTTGGAAAAGATGAATTTTGATCGGAATCTTGTTTGAGCCTGCTTTTATCAAACTTTAGCAAGACATATTGACCCTTTTCAAAAGCCAAAGGTTTTCTTCGTTTATCTGCTTGCTTCTTTTGTCGCTCTTGGGCAACTTTGATAGTGGCTCGAACTTGATCCATTGTTGTTTTAAAATTTGAAGCAAACTCATCAGCAGCAAAAATCTTATCTTTAGTGCGAATAATTGGAGGAGGAATCACTTTACCCTGTACTATTTCATTTGGAGCTTTCCCTGTGGATGAGTGCACTGTATTGTTGTAAGCAGACTCCAATAATGGAAGATATTTCTCCCATTGTGACTTATGTTCACTAACATAAGCTTTCAACATATCCAAAAGAGTGAGATTCATCACCTTTGTTTGGCCGTCAGTTTGAGGATGAAAAGTTGAGGAGAACTTTAAAGTGGTTCCCAAATTCTCAAATAAAGCACGTCAAAAGTTACTTGTGAATTTGGAGTCTCTATCTGAAATGATCTCAGAAGGCATACCATGTAATCTGAAGATATGTTGAATGAAAAGTCTTGCAGCTTGTGCGGATTTCAATGTTTTATGACATGGAATAAAATGTGATTGCTTGCTGAATCGATCAATTATGACCCAAATCATATCATGACCTTGAGGTGTTCTTGGAATACCTGAAATGAAATCCATTGTGATAGATTCCTATGGATCTTTGGGCATTGGAAGAGGTTGCAACAATCATGAAGTCTTCTGCCTATCATACTTGGATTTTTGGCATACTAGACAAGCCTCAATGAAGTTATGTGTATCTCTTCGTAATGTTGGCCAATAAAAGTAGCGCTCAATTGCACTTAGAGTGGCTGCCCTCCCTCTATGCCCTGCATAAGGGGGTTCATGACTTTTTTTAAGCACCTTTTGTTGAACAGGAAGAGTGATACAAAGGCGATTGTTCATGAGAAGGTTACCGTCTTTGATGGAATAATCTGGATGAGAACCTCCTTGCTGTAAATTTGACCAAATTGTTGCAAAATCAGTATCTTCATCATAAGTATTTTTCATCGTTTGAAAATCTTCATGATGAGCCACTGTAATAGTTGCAATGCGAGGCACTCTGGAAAGTGCATCAGCAATTACATTTTGTTTTCTTGGAGTATACATAATTTGAAAATGAAACATAGACAAGAAATTTTCCCATCTTGCATGTTTCTCCTACAAATGCTTTTGAGTCTTGAAATACTTCAAGCTCTGATGATCAATTTTAATAAGGAATTCATTGCCTAAAAGATAATGTTTTCATATCTTCAAAGCATGAACCACTGCTAAGAGCTCCTTTTCATAAATGTCATACCTTTTCTTCACATCATTTAGACGGCGGCTTTCAAAGGCTATGGCATGGCCTTCTTGATTTATCACCGCACCAATACAATCACCGCAAGCATCTGCTTCCACCACAAATGGTTTTACCAAATCTGGAATGATAAGAACAGGTCCAGAAGTAAGAGCTGTTTTCAGTCTTGTGAAAGCTGTCTTCTCTTTTTCCTTCCATTGAAAAGAGATCTTCTTCTTTGTAAGGTCATGAAGTGAAGAAGCCATATGTGCAAAATGCTTGATGAAGCGGCGGTAATAAGAGCATAAGCCAAGAAACGATCGCACCTCATGTACATCATGAAGATGAGGCCATTCTTGGATTATCCTGATATTTTCAGGATCCATGTGAATCCCTTCAGAAGAGATGACATGCCCAAGGTAATTTATTTTATCCATGAAACATTCACTCTTTTTACCATTTACCAAGAGTTGATTTTGTTGAAGTAATTGTAGAATAATCTCCAAGTGTTGATAATGCTCCTCTTCATTCTTGCTAAAGACAAGAATATCATCAAAGAAAGTACCAACATATTGTCGATGCTCTCTAAAGATGCGCTCCATCATTCGATTAAAGGTGGCTGGTGCATTGGTTAATCCGAAAGGAACCACCAAGAATTCATAAAGACCGTATGAAGTGCGGAAAGCAATTTTGTGTACATCTTGTGGTATTACCCTAATTTGATGATAACCACTCTTTAGATCAATGCGGCTGAAAACCTTTGAGCCTCCTAGACGATCCAAAATGTCGTCAATTCTGGGAATAGAAAACCGATTCTTCACAGTGATTTTGATGAGGGCTCGATAATCAATGCACATCCTGAATGTGCCATCTTTCTTTTGAACAAGAAGAACCAGTGAACAAAATGGTGGCTACTTGGCCTAATTAGCCCACGGTTGAGTAGCTCTTTGACTTGCTTTCTAATTTCTTCTTGTTGAGGATGGCTCACACGGTATGGTGCTATGTTAGGAGTAGAACTTCCCGGAATAATATCAATATGATGGTCTTCTGGCCTTTCTGGGGGAGGCTGATAAGAAAGATCTTCCGAAAAACAATCTTTATACTTTTCCAAGAGCTGAAGTCGCTCTTGGTTTTCAGCATTCCTATTATCTTTTACATCAGTGACATAAAGCAAACAACATTGAACACAATCCTTAATTGCTCTAGAGACTTGCATATGGCTTACCATAGGTATGGTGTCTCCAGAAACTCCAGCTTGGATCTCGTACTTCTTGCCTTTGTTGGTGAGTTCTACCTTCTTTTTCTGAGAGAAGATGGTTGAATCTACTCTATGATTCCAGGGCATGCCAAGAATCACATCGCAACCATCAAGGTCTCCGATACAAAAGATATCTTCGTCACTGTAGCCTTGAATTTGAAACTTGAGCTTGCCAATGTAGGGTGTCATAGTCTTCACTGTGTCACCTTCGTCGGCATTTAAAGCTTGGCGAACTTCTGCCGGAGTGTCCATCTCTTCATTCTTTAATCCAAGCTCTTTAGCTAATTGCAAGGAAATGACATTTTCATTCGCCCCAAGATCTATCAAGAATAGTGCTTGCTTACCTTGCAACTGTCCCCAAGCTTTTAATAATTTGCGCATCTCTGGAGTGTGAGTTGTGTTTGCAACTACATCATTGATAGCATTGATTTTCACTGGTGACTTAGGCTTGTTGTCAGAAACCTTGCTTTGTCCTTTGTTTGGACATTGCTTCGCTATGTGGCCTGTTTGTCCACATTTAAAGCACTTCCCTTCTTTCATGAAGCGTTGCTTTTCTTCTTCGGAAAGTTGCTTTGCTTGTGGGTATAGATTGGAGCGAAATTGAGGAGCATTAGGAGGTGCATAGGGCTTCATCTTCTTTTGATTTGATGGCTGTTTTTGCCACTGTTTTTGTCCTTCATTTGGGGCTGAATACTCCTCATCATCAGCTACTCTCTTCTTATCATTCTTTTGGAATGATTTGTTGTGATTGTGCTCCAATTCCCATGTCTCAACATGGTCAATGAGTTTCCTGAGACTAGAACAATGATAATGATTAAGAGCAATACGAAGTTTAAAATGCAAACCTCCTTGAAACTTCCTAAGCTTTTCCGAACTGCTGATCTTCTTGAAATGTTGGATCTTCAAAAGTAGCTCCCAAAATCTCTTGGTATAGTCACCAAGTGACTCATTTTTCCTTTGCCAAAGCCGATCCCATTCCATTTTACATCTCTTTTGAAATGAACAGGAAGAAATTGGCTTTGTATCATGCGAACAAAGGACCGCCATGATTTTGGGGCAGCATGATCATATTCCAAACCCGTCCACCAAGTATGGGCTAAGTCGGTCAAATGTAAAGTTGCAAACTTAATCTTTTCTTTTTCTTTATACTTGTCACGACCATACAAAATTTGAAATTGACGAATAAACTTCAGAAGAAGATCAGGATTTCGGGAACCATCATACATACTGAACTTGATCTTCTTTTCAAGTTGAGATAGTGACTTAGTCTTCTTCTTCTTCTTATGCCTTCGTCCATGCCCGGATCTTGAGGTTGAAGATGGTGAAGTGCTTGATGGGGATGAAGATGGAGAGGAGGGTGAAGAATGTCGACGCCTTTGACGATGATGAGGTCTTTCATGAGAAGGGTGTGACTCTTCGTCACTAGAAGAGGGTCCATCAGAGTAGGCGCCAAATGACTTTGAAGAAGAGGATGAGCTTCGACGCGATCTCTTTCTTTGTCTTGAAGTAGAATGGGACTGCCTCTTAGAAGTAGTTGGACTTCTTGATCGGCTCCTTTCATTGGTATGGCGTTGTCTCCTTGAAGCAGATGGGCTTCTTTCCTTGAATTCTTTGGGATTTTCAATTTTTTCTAGTTTGAGAAGTTGCTCACGAATTTGCTGATTCTCCTCTCTAAGACTTTGAATGGCTTGAAGGATAGCACTCGACTGATCCATTGAGACTCTAAAAAAAAAAAAAACTCAAGCACTCAATGCAAGGGCTGAAAACAAACAAACTTATAATTGTAAGCACTACGAGTGTTGGAGTGAGGATCGAGCCAAAGCTCTGATACCACTGTAAACGCTCCGAACAACGTAGTAACTGATTTCTTTACAGTTTGAGAGAAGAAAGAGGGGAAATCAGCCTTTCTCCATCGTTGATCAGCAGTACATGGATAGGGCTTGCTTCTTGTTGCTAAAATGGAAGAAAGAGCTCGAGAAGGAGGTGCTGTAATGAATTTATAGGCTTGCTGTCCTGTGAAATAGCAGTGATAGAAGAGGGAATATGGAGGAATTTGATAATGGAAAAGTGGGAAATGATGATGGGTATGGATGGGGCCAGTTTCTGGCAATCTGTGGGTGCTGTACATGAGTTTACAGCAAAGAAAAATGATGCTGAATGAAGAAAAATGAGCTCTTATTTATAGGAGAGGGAAAAGCTAGTACAAAAGGGGAAAGTGGAGTAGCATAAGACAAGTGTCCAGCCACATGTCATGAGATGTGACAAGTGGTGGGACACTTCGAAACTTGTGTGACAAGTGTCTTGATACTTGTCTCTTCTCTATGGTCTTCCTTTTTGGGCTGAATACTGTCAAGAATAAAAACAACCAAATTTAGTAAGCATAGTCAGAGTACAGAATTTACTATTTTTAGAATGACATCCCTATTTTTTAGAACTAGCATTTTTAGGCTAATTCGAGGCTCCTAAAATTTAGGGACCCCCCCAATATGGGTGTCATATGAAAGCTTTTTCCGTGTATATCGCAAAAACGGTATCGGAATCTTCATGTGACTTTCTATGCAAAGAAATGTGCATTTCAAGCTTTCAGTCCACACATGCACATTGTACAAGCATTTCATGATCATGCCATCTTGTTGATTGTAACTGTCTGTTCTGGCGGATCTAGCCCATACTTTAAGGCATCAATCCTTTTTATGTGTGAGTCTAACCTTGATATGCGTGAGTTCTGGTCACAGGTGCCTAATCGGGCCATATAGGTAGAAGTGTGAACTATCTTTTCTCTAACTCACCGCGTGGGTCCACCATAACTTGTGACCACTCATCAGTGGCCAGCTCCAATGCACTTTTCTTTATATCTAATTAGTGCAAAGGAAACAAATTTAATAAATTATTATATAAACAAATTAATGAAAAAGGATACAAATTTTGTTTCTATAGAGTTGTGACAGGGTCATACCTTATTAACCCAACTTAACCAACACCTTAGGTTTCATAAATTAAGTCCGTGAATCGTGGCGACCATGTCGCTCTAACTTGATTGAACCTTAGTTTACCAAGCAATACCTTCTTGGTAATTTTCCCCAAGAAGGTGATGTGACAGGATGGCTACTCATCCTTTTGCAAGTTATAATTGCGCTAGAACCAGCCAACCCCATTCCAAGGAATGGTAAATCTATCTTGTGGCTAAACCACAAGGCCATGTGACGTTGCAATTTGTTGCACAAGTGTCACATCTATCTCATGGGATCATTTCATCCATTTAACGACGTTTCTTGGTCAAGGACTTTTGTGTAGACAATATGCAGGGTTTAGGGCGTCTTCTTACCGAACCCAACCCTAATGGTACTAGACCGACAACCCTAATTGTACTAGGCCGACAACGTTTGGTCATATGGTTTCCAACTCAATCCGAGTTTTAGCATTAGGTCGAACGATCCTTAGGGTAGAAACCCTAGATCGTTGTTTGCATTAGCGTCCAATTGACCCAACATTCCGTGAATGTGGGTAGGACCTTAGGGTTTGAGGATTTTGATTTGGCGTTTCAAGTGCGATATTAGGCAGCACTTCCAACGTGCCAAGCCCTAGCTAGTACTTGAGGTTTTTATCGTATCGGCTAGTTATGCCTATACGAAACCCTAACGATTATAATACCACAAATGATTTGGGTAAATTGACCTACTTGTCTTACGACAAGGACGATTCTCTCCTAGAGATGCTAAACTAGTTTGCAAGACGTCACAATATATGTAAACATGTGAATCATTACTTCTACGCACCAAAAGGTTTGCAATAACCCTAACTTTTCTTACTAAAGTCATTACGCATGATAATTTGGAGAGTAACTTACATAAGGTTTATTAGGTTTTTCATCAAAGAATCATGCCTACAACCTTTTTGTCTAGTCATTTGAGTTTCATGCTTTGATAAGCCATGCAATCCTTTCTAAATGCCACTCGATGAATTGAAATTTACGCACGACGAATGTGCAACATGCAACCCTTTCCTAACTACAACGTAGTTAATGAAGTTCATGCAAAGTGAATATTGTAGGACTAGTGTTGGCTTATTCCATTTTGCAAGCACATGCCACACGCAAGTCCATAGAATCATTTTCGTGCTCTGATATTTCTTTTCGGATAATATCCTACGGGTGTTAATGACTTTTTCTCATGAATCATTACAAGGAAGATATTGCCTAAAATGCAACATACGCTTATTCCTTTCATGTCCAATCAAAAAATGCACTTAACAATTTCATTCCTTTGCTCTAAGTAATAGGCGTTTAGACTCATTACTTGGAAATGCATCAAAATAGCAACATGCAGCTAATCTCCTAAGACCGACAACTCTGGAAATGCAAATGATCCAATTGCGTGACATGCATAATTCCTTATCTATCGTTTAAAGAGAGAATTTATTAAATGTACTTTTATCGCTATTACTTGAACTAATGATAAGCGAGAAATGCATTATCCCTATGCTAGGTGAATTAGAAACATGCATAAGTGCTTTAAAGCATTTCTTTATATGGAAAATAAATTCGTGGAACCTGGGTTTGTGGATCCGCAGTGATGTCCACGTGAATGTTAGGGGGAAGAACCTCCCGCAGGCACGCCTTGTGACTTCTTGGGAGCCATCATTGAGGACTTGAACTCCGCGGATTACCCTTGCTTCTACGCGTTCTCCGAATAGCCTCAAGATTTTTCCTTCTCCCTCGTACGCAGGAGATTCCTTCACTGAATTGCGGATCTTTAAAAACCCGGGGCTTGTGGGATTGGGGCTTATAGGAAGGCTTGTGGGAATGAGCTTTATGACCCGGTTTTGAAACTGGGGTGGCCACGCAAAAACAGGGCTTAAGGAAGCCCCCTTATGGAAGCTTCTATGCTTCAGTAGCTTACGTTGAAGAGGGAGGGTTAATGGCAGATTAATGTCGGGAGGGGGAAGGAAGATTATGACGGTTACGTTAGTGGAAATGGCGGTGGTTTGATGGACTGGGCGGGGTAGCGGCTGCAGTGGCAGCCTGGCGGCGGGTTCGTGGCGGCAGTGGTGTCTTCCCAGCACGGCGGCGTTCGTCGACACGGCAGCCTATCGTCTCCTCCTCTCCCCCAATCCAAAGCTAAGGGGGGGTTTTTATAGCTTAAGGGGGGAAGAGGGAAGCTACCACATGGTTGGTGCATGGCTCTCCCCCCATACACCAACTTCACCACATCACCTCCTTCTCCCATTCCCTTTCCTCCAACCATGCATCGGCTGGGGGAATTAGTAAAAAAATTTGCTTTATTTTCATCATTATCCATTTTGTCCCCTTCCAAAAGGGTGTTTCCCCGCGGTTATGTAGTCTTGAACCCTCGGGCTCGATTTCACAATGCAGAGGTCTCATCTTTGCGCGTGTGGAGTACGGATTAAGCTGCTGGTAATTATCATGCGAGAGATAACCTTGCACAGGTTTTACGCGGCGTGCGGGAAGTCAAGTTCAACAATATTTCTGAGCGGAAATATTACATTCTCTTCCCCTTGGAGGAATCGAGATGTCCTCATCTCAAGAAGAACTGGGGGTATTGTTGGTTGAGAGTACTTTCATCTATCCAAGTGGCATCCTCCTCGGGATAATCTTTTCACTGAACGAGACATTTTCTCAAGGTTTTGGATCTTAATTGTCTCTCCCTAACATCTAAGATCCTGTCAGGCCATAGCTCAAGGACTCCTTGGCTAGGCATTACAACTTGTTGGTCATCAAGTACATGGCTAGGGTTAGGTACATACTTCTTCAGTAGGCTGATGTGGAATATATTATGAACCTTAAGGTTCTCAGGGAGTGCAGTCTATAGGCATTGGGTCCTAGGCACTTGAGGATCTTGTAGGGTCCACAATACCTTGGACTTAGCTTCTTGCAATCTCCTAAGGATGGGGAACTCTTCTTTGGGTGTACGCGAATAAAGACCATGTCTCCTTACTCGAAGGTTCTATCTTGACGTTTCAAATCCGCGTATGTCTTCTGTCTATCCTTGGCGGCTTGGATGTCCTGTCTTATTGACTTCATTTGGTCATCCATATCTTCCAGCATCTGCCTTGAAGCTTCAACCCTCAAGGTTGGATCTGAAAAGTTTAAAGGACTTCGACAGTCGTGCCCATACAATGCTTGAAAAGGGGTCATCTGAATGCTTTGTTGGTAAGAAGCATTGTAGGCAAACTCAATCAGTGGCAAGTATTGAATCCACCTTTTTGGTTCACGGTAGCAGTGCATCCTTAGCATATCCTCGATGACTTAGTTGACTCGCTCCGTTGACCATCGGTTTGGGGATGGTAAGCTGTACTAAAACAGAGTTGAGTCCCAATGGCTTCGAAGATAACTCTCCAGAAGTGTGATGTGAAGAGAGAATCACGATTACTAATGATTCTTCTGGGTAACCCATGCAGTTTGAATATCTCCTTGATGAACAACCTTGTAATGTCTGAGGCTTTATAGTTTGTCTTAACATACAAAGTCCATACTGATGAATTTTCATTTCATTTGGGGAATGTCAAGTGGTTGCAACTTTCCTGGCATTTTGACATGTTCGGCCTTAACACGTTGACAAGGCAAACACTCAGTGACATATTTGAGAACGTCACCTTAAGCCTCTCCCAATAGTAGCTCTTTCTGACTGCATTGAGGTTCTTGGCATAGCCAGGATGTCCTGAGAAGGGGAATCATGAGCTTCCCAAAGTATCTTTTGCTTGAGTGACTGGCTTGCCGGTATACATAATCTCGTTCTATAGTAGACAAGTCCACTATTGATAGAGAGTTCTTGATACTTAGCCTGTAGCTTTGGGTCTTGATCCTTGATAGGGATCTTCCTTAGCATCTTCTAATAGGTTGGATCATGGCATGCTTCTTCTCTAGCTAGCTCAAGTATTGGGTTGTTTGGCATGGATACCTTTGTGACTAGAGATCTAGTTGTTGATGGATTTTGCAAGATTAGAGAATTAAGGAATGCCTTGCGACTGAGTGCATCGGCAACTACATTCTCCTTTCCAGGCCGATATTTAATTTCAAAATTATACTCCTTCAGCACTTCAATCCATCGACGTTGTCTCATGTTGAGCTCATTCTGAGTAAAGATCCACTTGAGAATTTTATGATCCGTCACTAGGGTAAACTTGTTACCCAACATGTAGTGTCTCCAAAGCTTTAGAGCATGGATGATATCTAACAGTTCTAGATCATGGGTAGCATAATTCTTTTCATGCCTCTTCAGTTTTCTTGAAGAGTATGCTATAGGATGACCTTCTTGCATAAGCACACATCCTAAGGCAAGCGTGCTAGCATCAGTTACTACTTCGAACTCCTTACTGAGGTCCGGAAGTTTCAGGATAGGTACTGATACCAAACTTTGCTTTAATCTATCAAAGCTAGATTGTTCGGCAGTTGACCATGCAATCGATGTTTGCTTCTTCAGTAGATCGGTTAGAGGTGCTGCAATCAAAGCATAGTTTTTGTTAACCCCAACACGAAGGAAGCGAAAGAAAGTGGAAAAGACGCAGGGCAAAGGCGGAAAAAAGGCAACCCGACGGAAGGAAAAGAAGGAGAAAAGGCTAAAAGCGCAAGGACAACTGTTAAAGACCAAGGCAACCACGAAAAGGGAAAGGCGCATAAAAAGCGCACCCTAAAATCTTGTAAAAGAGTGCCGGGCTCTCACCCGTGCTATTTGTAAATATAGAAGGGTAGTGAAAAGGAAGCAAGGAAGATAAAAGGACAATGGAAAACAGGGCCTGGGCTATGATCCGGCCATGTAAAAAAGGAAAAAGGGAATGACCGCCCAAAAGGGAAGTAGGGTTTTGTATATAAAGTTGAAAAGTGAATAAAGAGCTCATTCTTTGGTGTGGCAAAACTAGTCTTCTTCTTGCTCTCTTCTTCTCTCCTTCTTGCTTGTGTATGCTCTTGAGAGAGGGAGTGAGTGTGTGAGAGAGTGAGGAATCAAGAGGGTGAAGCTCTCCACCATCTCCTCTCCCCTTCTCCTCTTCTCTTTTCTTATCTTCTCTTGTGCGCGTGGCTATGGAGGATGAGGCTTGGAGATGGAGGAGGCTTGAGGATGCTTGAGCTAGCATCAAGAATCGTGGAGCTACCGAAGTGTGAGAGAGAGGAGGGCACTCGATCGAGCATCAAGGTAAGTTCACTGCATTCGTAGGATCGACAGCGCGTCGGCTAGGTGAGAGATAGCCATGAGAGCTCGCTTGGAACGCTTGAACCAATAAGCGGTCCGTGGGTCTTAGCGGTTGAGCGAAAGCTCCCACAGTTTTTGATAAAGACCCTATACCATCCTGTCAATCCAAGAAAACTGTGTATTTCTTTGACAGTTGTTGGTATTGGCCATTCTAGAACATCTCTTACTTTGGCCGGATCCACTGAGATTCCTTCCGCTGATATGATGAATCCCAGATATTCAATCTGACTCTTGAAGAATGTACACTTCTTCATTTTGGCACAAAGTTTGTGTGCTCTCATTGTCTCAAGGACAATGCGAAGCTGGGGTTCATGATCTTCTTGTTTGGAATAGACTAAGGTATCGTCGAAGAAGACGAGTACAAAATCATCAAGATATGGCCTAAAGATATTCTGCTTTAACCTGTTGAAGGTGGCAGGTGCATTTGTCAGTCCGAATGACATGACCAGGAACTCAAAGTATCCATATCTTGTGTTGAATACCATCTTTGGAATATCTTCTTCCTTGATCCTTATCTGATAGTATCCAGACCTGAGATCAATCTTGGAGAAGATCTTCGCACCCTGAAGACGGTCAAGAAGTTCATCTATTCTAGGAATAGGGTACTTGTTCTTAATGGTTGATTGATTCAACCCTCTGTAAACAATACACAGCCGAAGCGTTCCATCTTTCTTCTTCTGGAACAGCACTGGAGCTCCCCATGGTGAACTGCTAGGACGGATGTAGCCCTGATCTAACAGTTGCTTGAGTTGCTCCTTCAGCTCAATTGCTTCCGGGATGGACATTCTATAAGGCCTCTTTGCAATTGGTGTAGCCCCCGGCACTAGCTTAATTTCATGATCAACTTTCCTTTGAGGCGGAAGTTATGTCAACTTCTTAGGAAATACGTCTGCGTACTTCTTTAGCCATGAAGGTTCTTCACTAGACTCCTGATTCTGATCTAGCTTGTTAAGCTTAATCAAGTAGACAGGTAGTCCCTTTCTAACTCCCTTTATAATCCGAGATGCCTTGGCCAATTGAATTTTCGGCTTTACAGCCTCTCCTTGAGTTGTGACCAATTCCCCTTCAGAGTTTTGAAAGGAAACTTGGCCCTTTCCACAATGAATGTGGGCGTCATTAGGTTTAAGCCAATCCATTTCGAGCAAACACTCATAGACACCTAGGTTCATGACCCTGAATTTGACCGAAGTCAACTTTCCTCCCAGAAAGAATTCCACCTTAGCAGTTTGCCTGGTACAAGTGACCTCACGACCATTTGCTAATTCCACAAGCAAGGTAGGTGCTTCTATTGTGGCTATTCCTAATCTTCTTACACAAGCTGGTGAGATAAAGGAATGCGTACTGCCACAATCAATCAAGGTTTTGAAGCTTTTACCTTGATAGTCCGATGGTGTCTGAATCACCGAAAATTGGCGATTCGGATCCTTCTTGTGAAGGGCAGCATGGACTGTTGCCCTCTCAAAGTCTGCTTCCATGGTCGGGTCTTCTTCATCGCGTATTTTCCTGTTGGCAACGCAGGCGGTTCTTCCTCTGCCTCGGGTGACGGCTCCTTGGCCACAGGCAGTTCCTTGGAATGGTCCTTGTCGTTGTCCTCCGCCAAGTTTGGGACATTGTCTTTTGAAATGACCGGGCTCGTTGCAATGGAAGCAATGGACATTGCGGCCATTACCTTGGGTAGGGACAAAGTTATTGACATTGTTGGTCCTTGCTTTCTTTCTTTGTCCCCGGTTTTGACCTTGAACTCTCTTCACCTGGGACCTATATGCTCCTTTGTTCTGATCATTATAAGACCAAGTCTTGTTACTTCTTGGCCTGGCCTGCACCTCCTGAACTGTTCAGGTTACTAGAATCCCGATTTGTGTTGTTTTAGGGGAATGGAATGGGACTATGCCTTATGGGCAGAGAGGTTGAGCCTTGCATTCCTCTCGTTTCCCATTCTCCTTGAACCAAGTGCAGCATGAATCCGCTTCGTCCTTGGCGTTTCTGCGTAAAGTAGTTCGCCTAGGGTTCGACGCTAGCTGTCGTTTAGGAAAGTGACCATTAGGAGAAACCTTGATTCAGGTCGGTCCTAAGTGGGAATGGTCGGAATACTTCCGCTACGTGGCAGACGCGGGAAGTCCTAGATCGTAAACCTTGTAATATTCCATGGGAGTGCCGGGCGGAGCTTTCTAGACTCTCTTTCCGATGGGTTGCTAAGACGTGTCCTGAAAGAGGACAGGTGGACACGTTACAGTTGGTATCAGAGCAAACCAAAGAAGGATCTGTCTTTATAAGAAAACTTAATAAGAAGAAAAAAATCAAATGTTGTTGTTAAGAACATTTCCTTACTTATCGATATTGTCTTGCAGAATTATGAAGCATGGAACAGATTCATGGTGTTTCAGGTTATGTTTATGACCGCGATGCATACCTAAGATTATCGACGAAGGATCGATATGATGAACATCCTAGACCGTATTTACAATCCATCGCCTTTGTACGTGGAACGGATATGGACGGGCAACTCAGGAATCTATTACATAGTCCCTACCGGTTTCTGTACCTTCGAACCAATCTAAAGAGAATCAAATGGTTGGAGAATCTGAAGATCGTAAAGCTGTTCATTTTTGTTGAGGCTCACGTAAACACAACTTTACATGTCGAAGGTCGGAAGGTCGAGCTAAACACGTATGTGTACGAGGAAGTGACCCGCATAATCCCCGCCGACAGGATCAAGGTCTTGGGACGCTACGAGAAGAATGGGTACCAAAGGAAAGGATACCCTAATCTTCCGATGACTTATCGATTCCTGAAGATCCATGACTCAAATCCATAATACTACCCAATTCCCGTAGCTGAATATAACATAACATTATTCTCTTCGAATTAATGTATCAGCTTGCTCTACCATCCCAAGAAATATTGTACTCCGAAAGGGCTATGCCCATATAAATGAAATAAGACTTATTTTTATCAATAATTGTCTTGTCTATGAGTATTGATAAAAAGTTAAGTGGTTAGGTTTCTTGGCTGAAAGCTGAATTGGGTATGAAATATAATAGTAACGATTAGCAAGTTGTTAACGTTAAGAATCCTTTACTCAGGCAAAACCCCAAGTACAGATTCCTAGTCCGACCCCTACACCAAGTACGGCCGTGATTTAGCAGAAGAAGTTTCTTCTCAAGCAGATCAAGCCGCCAGAATTTGACGGGAAAGAAAGGACTGTCCAAGCTGATGCTGAGATTTGGATAGAGTCCATGGAAGATTACTTTGAAGCGGCCGGTACTGCACCCGCCAACCAGGTAATGCTCGCCAAGCTGAAGCTCACCGGCGAAGCCAAGCTTTGGTGGAAGCAATGGTGTAGAGACCAAGGGATCTCGGAAGGATCCGTTACCTGGGAAAATCTTGACAACTTTGTACTCGTCTTCTTCGACGATACCTTAGTCTATTCCAAACATGAAGAAGATCATGAACCCCAGCTTCGCATTGTCCTTGAGACAATGAGGGCACACAAGCTTTATGCCAAAATGAAGAAGTGTGTATTCTTCCTTAATTTGCATCATTATCCATTTTGCCCCCTTTCAAAAGGGTGTTTCCCCGTGGTTATGCAGTCTTGAACCCTCGGGCTCGATTTCCCAATGCGGAGGCCTCATCTTTGGGCGTGCGGGGTACGGATTAAGCTGCTGGTAATTTACGATGCGGGTGATAACCTTGCATAGGTATTACGCGGCGTACGGGGAGTCAAGTTTAGTAATATTTTCGAGTGGGAATATTACATTCTCTAGGATAGCAAGGAGCTCTTTTCAAAGGAAATGAACAGTAAGGGCGCTGACCTAGAGTTCAGGTTACTAGAATCCGATTTGTGCTGTATTAGGAGAACGGAATGGGACTATGCCTTATGGGCAGAGAGGTTGAGCCTTGCATCCCTCTCATTTCCCATTCTCCTTGAACCAAGTGCAGCATGAATCCGCTTCGTCCTAGATCGCAAACCCTGTAACATTCCATGGGAGTGCCGGGCGGAGCTTTCTAGACTCTTTTTCCGATGGGCTACTAAGACGTGTCCTGAAAGGGAACAGGTGGATACGTTACAGTTGGTATCAGGCCGTGAACTTTTCTCAAACGAAATGGACAGCAAGAAGCTCTTCTCAAAGGAAATGAATAGCAAGGGCGCTGACCTAGAGTTCAGGTTACTAGAATCCCGATTTGTGCTGTTTTAGGGAAACGGAATGGGACTATGTCTTATGGGCAGAAAGGTGAGCCTTGCATTCCTCTCGTTTCCCATTCTCCTTGAACCAAGTGCAGCATGAATCTGCTTCATCCCTGGCGTTTTTGCGTAAAGTAGTTTGCCTGGGGTTCGACGCTAGTTGCCGTTTAGGAAAGTGACCATTAGGGGAAATCCTGATTCAGGTCGGTCCTAAGTGGAAACGGTTGGAATACTTCCGCTACGTGGCAGATGTGGGAAGTCCTAGATCGTGAACCCCGTAACATTCCATGGGAGTGCCGGGTAGAGCTTTCTAGACTTTCTTTCCGATGGGTTGCTAAGACGTGTCCTGAAAGGGAACAGGTGGACCCATTACAGTTGGTATTAATTAATTCTGAAAAATTAATTTAATGGCTGAAAATGCATTAGAAAGGTTGCCATTTGGCAAAACTTTCCCATGCAACTAGGGAGAAGGCTGTTGGAGGGTGGTGGAAGTTGAATTGCAGCCATTTTGAGCTTGGTGGAGGGAGAGGAGGTGATCAGATTTGGCTCTAAGAGGGGACGACAACTGATCGGGTGCCGCGATAGGATAGGGGGCAGCAGGTTTTCTCTTCCGCCTCAAGAAAGGCGGTGGTAGAAGAGGAGGGCTCGCCAACCGAGCTGGTGTTTTATCCCCCTTTTGAAGCTGTTGGTGCCATCAGATTTATCATTAGAGCTACGAATCAAAAGATACATTTCAGTTGATTTTCTCTCTCTCTATAGCATTCTCTCATCTCCTCCAGTTATGCTCAAGCATTCTCAGTAATTCTCAGCCATTGGTAGCAGAGTACAATTAAATTTGGTGGACAATAGAGAGTTTACTGCTGTAAACCCTAAATTACAGCAGTAATTAGGGTTTAGTAGTCACCTTGGGATCTGTGCCATCAATCAAAGGCATTGTACATTGAAATCAGCATTGGAAATTTGTGGAATTGTGAGGATTTCAGATGCCAGCCCATGTATTGTGAAATTGGGCCAGCATTTGACCAGTTGGGGTTCCATTAGAGTAAGTCTTGGGTGGAAAACAAGGGGCAATTCGCCCGAATGCTTTATTGATTATTGGAACAGCAAGGGGCTTTTGAATCAGCCAAGGAGATCGTGAAATCTCGGCTTGTAATTTATCCATTAGCAATTGAAATTAAAGAAATACCGAAAGGGGCACTAGTTTTGGGGCCAATAGGGTGTCCACTATCCAAGTTTATGAAGGTAAAGTGAGCTATGTTCATTTGCTGATTGTTGTAATTAAGTGCTTAATCAGGTTAAACCACCCTATCCGAGAAGGAAGGTTGGTTTCATGAAATGACTGCTATGTGCATCACATGTGCTAAACAACCTTGCACATTTGATTAATAACTTAATCAAATGATCAAATATTACTAGCAAGATTAAAGCATCTCAAAATTTCACGTCCCTGTGACACTTAGAAAGTCATTCGTGGCTCAATGTGATGCATGTGGTAACAACATTCGGGCTGTTTTTATGCATGATGGCTGGGTTGTGGCTTATGAGAGCCGAAATCTCCATAGTGTAGAGAAGAATTTCAGGTCTATGAGGAAGAGCTTTTGATTGTAATTCATGCATTGCCTATATGGAAACATTATTTGCTGGGGGCTGATTTTACAGTGCAGATAGACCATCAGACTTTGAGGTACTTTTTGACGTAGACAAAGCTGTTACAGAAATATATGAGATGGGCAAATTTTCTCTCTATGTTTCATTTTCAAATTGTACATATTGATAGTAAAAAGAATGTTGTGGCTGATGCACTGTCACATAAGCCACAAATTTCAACCCTTAGCATGGTTTATCACATTGAGTTGGATGTCATGAAAAAGCGATATGCTACTGATTCAGACTTTGCTAATGTTTATGATCAACTTTGCAATGGCCAGAGGCATGAATAGTTTGTGCTAAGAGATGGATTTTTGATGATGCATGGACGACTGTGTGTCACAAAGCAATTGAGGTCTAGAGTTATCACTGAAAGTCATGCTCCTCCGTATGCAAGACACAAGTATTGATGCCACAGTCAAAGTAGTGGAGCATTTTTTTAATTGACTAGTTTTGAGACATGACATAGAGCAGTTTGTCAAGATATGTATTGTATATTAGATGGTAAAGCATGATAAGCAAAGATGCCGGGCTTGTTGCAGCCCTTGTCTATTCCAGATAGGCCTTGGCAAAGCTTTGTGATGTACTTTATTTTTGAGCTATGAACTATTGTTTGCAAGTTTAGCAAAGAGGTCCATTTCATTCCGGTAAGGAAGAAATAAAGGCTGATTATATGGCTCGATTGATTTTGCAGTACATCTTTAAGTATCATGTTATGTGAGAGTTGATTGTTAGTGATTGAGACCCTCGGATGACTAGTTTATTTTTGAAGGGGTTGTTTGAGAACATGGGTACCACACTGAAATTCTCATCATTCTTCCATCCATAGATAGATGATTAGTCAGAGGAAGCAAATTCCACAGTGTTGGACCTTTTGAGGTGCTTTGTTTTAGACCACAAGACACAGTGGGAGCAATATTTGCCATTGGTTGAGTTTGCTTACCACAACATAGTGCAATGCTCCATTGGCAAAACTCCATTTGAGGTGGTTGAGGATGGTAAGAAGAGGTACCACCTATCTTGCAGACTAAGGATAAAATCTTTGAGGTTGATCGTTTTGTGGAAAACTTGGATGCTACCTATGCAAAGATAAAGTATGCACTTTAGAGATTACAAGAAAAGCAAAAGAAGGTAATTGATTGCCATAGACATGATTTGCAGTTTGCAAAGGGTGATTGTGTATTGCTGCATTTTGAAAAGGCAAGGCTGAAAAAGATTAAAGGAAGAGAGAGATTGTATATGGCCATAATATCATACCCTGGAGGAAGCTCGTAGAAGATAGTCGCCACAAGATGTGTTTCTGTCCATAGTTGGAGATGTCTTTTCTTGCCGCAATAGTAACAATGTGCCTTGGTTTTCTTCTTCTTTTTTTCATCCCTCTTTGAAGTTGCATAAGTGTTACCAGGTGGTGATACTTTTGCAGTTGCTTTCCTTATTTACTTATATAAATATTTTATTTTTCTTTTCTTTAGTTGGTGTTGCTTTTTAACCCCAGAGTTCTCTTGGAATAAGTTGGGATCTTTGCATGGTCAGAAGAGACAGCCATTGGGACAAATTGGACTAATGGTTTATCTGAGTCTTAGGACCGGTTTCATATTGAATGGACATTGAAGAATAGAATGCCAGTGGTTTGGGGCTGTGTGCTTAGCCACTGGAAATGGTGCAGGATAATGAGTCTGGCCAAGACAGAAGATGTACATGTAAGAATGCTCACGGAATAAAAGTCACCGTTACTGAGCCACATCATACTTTTTGATGTGGTGCAATGATAAAAGTTGCTCAGAACAACTCCAGGAATGTAGGGGTCACTATCTCTAAAATTTAGGGAGTTACTATTTTTGGACCCTAGAATTTGTTCGTGTCATTATCTTCGTTTTTGCACGAGGATTAATTCTCTAGTGTATGTCGAGGTCAAATTTTGCACCGATTATGGACAATTTTAGACCGGAAGGTTTAAATAGGAAAATTGTTACATGTATGCCATGTGGCACAAATTTCAGAGAGAGAGAGAGAGAGAGAGAGAGAGAGAGAGAGAGAGAAAGAGAGCACTAAAAAAAAACGTAGTAGGCATAAGGGGTAGATCTAAGAGTGAAGTTTTGAGGAGTTGAGAGCAGATTGTTGCAGTTTCATTAGCTATGGAGAGTACTTCTTGGTCTCTAACTCATGTACGGAGGTAGAGCTTGCTTCCTTTGGTCAACTCTCTCTATTCTCAGAGGAAATGCTTTGCATGATGGGTTGATTCTATCGAAGGGTTTTTCAGCTTTGATTAAGTGCTGTTTGTGGGACTATTTTATTGCTGGAATGATGTCAGAGTAAAAGCTATGTTGTTCTGGACATGTTGGATAGTAAGTCACAAAAAAATCCCTTCTATTTGCACTGAAGAAAAAGAACCCTTCAAGATTTCCATCCCTTTACTAGTACCGAGGACTCCAGGATCCCATCCTGATTCGAGCAAGGGTCAGGCAGTTCCTAGGAGCAATCAAGAGATTTACCGCCAGAGCCTCCTTGCCACTCCTGCCTCCTCTTCCTAACGGATTTCTCACCGAGTGACCTCTCACCGTTGGGGCCAGTCCAAAGCTTCTCGCGGAGGTACAAAACAATCCCCCTTGGAGCAGAGTTCTGCGTCTAGCCGTGGGGGAGGCATAGCACGATCTTTTCTTTTATTATCTTGATGATATAGTGAATTCAGAGATCTGGATAGTAAGAATAGTGAATTCAGAGTTTTGCAGACTGTAATTCTGCACATGAATCATTGAGTATTGATCACAGAAAATGTTGGACATGCTGGACAATAAGAACAATGAATTTAGAGATATGCAGACTGCAATTCTGCACATAAATCATTGAGTTATGGTTATAGAAAATGCTTTCCTAAAAGGGATGTTGTTTGGTCATGATGTGCTGTCTTTATGCAGCTGGGATTTACTCGGAAAATATGAAAACCGTTGGTTTTCAAGTTATGTATTTTGGAACATTTCATTTTTGTAATACCAAGAGGAGCGCCGGTCTTTGGGGCCAATCTGGTGTTGAGCGAGGAAGTGAGATCTTTGTTTGTGTGTGTGTATGAAAAGACTAGGTGTTAATTGAAGGAACTACCGCTTTATGTGAGTCATAGACTGGTTTCATGGTTCCATCCCCGGGATTTGAATTCTTTTCTGTAAGAATTTAAGCTCGGACAATTTTGGGTGAAAAGGCCATACACACGGGGTTTACAGAGATTGCTAGACTAGAGAGATGGCAGACATGGATAAAGGCAAAGGAAAACTCCCTCATGAAGAATAGAGTTCTTCTTCTGCTCATAGACACCAAAGAGAGAGTATTGGTGCACAGGTGTCAGCACCTTCTAGAACCGAGATTGAACCATAGGATGAGCAAGAATAGGAGGACTTGTTTATGGCACAACTTCTCAGTACGGTTGGCTCTTTCTAACAGCTTGTAAAGAATCCTCGGATGCAAAAATTTTTGAAGTCACATAATGAGGATTCTCAGGCTGAGTCATCACATCATACCATGGAGTGCTAAAAAAGGCAAACCTCTAAAGTGCGTGAGCATGTGGAAAAGACACCAAACATGGAGACAGGTCCAGTGCAACAAGAAGCACAAGCACAGGACCAGGGTGTGAATGGTCAAGGCAGTTATGCACAAGTGGCACATCAGACTATTCCTTCTCAGTTTGCTACTTATCTTGGTTACTTTGGTGGTGGGTTAGTTTTTCAAGCAATGGCTAGATTACCCATTGGTTATCAGGGATACTTGCCTAGAGGGCCACCAGGAATCATGTCTATTGAGGTAGTGAACCCACTTTATGCTAATATTGGTCTATAGCCCGGTTATCGGACAGAGTCCTTATTTGATGCTTGGAGTACAAAATGCAATGGCTGGTTTTTTCCAGCCTAGTGGGCATATGGCAGCTCAGATAGGTGAAATGAATGCTAATAATGCGCCTAAGGGACTCCACTTTTTGCAGCCACTTGTCTATGACAACCTGACACCAAAAAGTTCAAAGCCTAAAGACTATAAAGAGGGTGGTTAGGCAATAAAGTTTGAAACCTTCAATGGTATGCAAGATAAGCTGAAAGCTTTGACATTTATATAGCAGTTTGATGCAGCTTACACTAGAGGGAATTTTATTGAGACTTCTAAGGTATGGAGGGCTGCAACTTTTTGGAACATATTGTTGATACAAGGATATGTACCTACCACTTGGGTCCATTTTAAACAGTTGTTTGTAGCCTCATGGTTAACTAACATGTTTGAAGTAGATGTCATGACTGTATGGCATAAATTGGACGCAACAAATTGTGCGGATTTAGAAGAGTACAATAATAAATTTTGGGAAGCACTTTTGCTCGTGATTTCTTACAGGATAGTGCCCCTGTCAGAACAAATTGAAAAGTACTGTTGCGGTTTACCCAAAGCCATCAGGGATTATTGTACCAAGACCAGGGTTACAAATATGGTATAGTTAATTGAAAATGCTAGTGTGGCAAATGCATTGTTGAAAGAAAAAGCTGATAGCTTTAAAGGCATTGGAAAGAAGGATTATTAGTTTAAGCAGGATCCTGGCAAGAAGAAGAAGCAATTTCCAGAAAGGACCAGCTTTACAAAGAATTCTTTTTGGAAGAAAAGATTTCAGTAGCAACCTTAGACTTCTTTTAAATAGAAGAGGCCACTTTTTGGCAAATCATTTGAAGAAAGAAAGGCTTTAATGATGGTTGGAAAATGCTTTATATGTGAATAAAAAGGCCATACTGCTTCTAATTGCCCACAGCAATCTTCTAAAGATGTGAAGAATAAAGATGCGCCAAGTAAAAGGAAGCCCAACATTGGCTTAGTGCTTGATATGGTGGGAGATCAATCAACTGATGATGCTACAGAATAGTGCAGAGCTTGGGGAAAGATCAGAGATTCCACAGTGCTTATTTTCTTTGATCCTAGAGCTTGTGCAAACTTTATCTCACTAGCATTGGTAGCTAAGCTGGGTATACGTCCCGAGGAAATGGGACTAGTTGGATAGGTTGATTTGGCATGCCCGGACATATTGAACCAGTCACCCCCATTCTTGGCAAACTCAGTATGCACATTCAAAGCTACGTGGACACAGAGTAGTTCCATATTATGCCTTTAGAGGGCTGTGATGTTCTGTTGGGTATCCCATGGTGCCACAAGAAGCATGCTATCTTGGATACTTACAGTAGAACGATTACTCTTGTACGTAAGGGCAAGACTCATGTGTTAGATGTGAAGCTTAAAGGAGAGTTTGTCCCAGTTGTTTTTGCTTCTGCAATTACTTCTGTAATGAAAAATCATATTTTTGCGTACTTGGTTTTTGCAAAGCAAGTTAATGAAGTTGACAGTAATGTGTCTGTACTAGATGAAAGCAAAAGGGCTTTCTTGGATAAATTCAGTGACTGTTTTTTAGATTCGTTACCAGGAGAGTTACCCCTTGAGAGGCCTAACGATCATACCATAGATCTTATTCCAGGGATTAGTCCGCTCAATAGGCTACCGTACAAGATCAGTGCAGCGCAATAAAAAGAGTTTATGACACAGGTTAATGAGCTTTTAGAAAAGTGACTAATTTAGCCTAGTAGTTTCTCGTTTTGTTCACCTATATTGCTAGTTTAGAAAAAGGACGGGTCTTGGCGAATGTGTATTGACTATAGAGCCTTGAATAAGAACACAATTAAGAATAGGTTTCCGATTCCGAGGATAGATGACATGCTTGATCGATTATAGGAAGTAGGAATGTATAGCAGGATAGATTTGAAAAGTGGGTACCATTAGATCAGAATCAAGCAAAAGGATATCCATAAGACTGCTTTTAGAACGACATTTGGTCTTTATGAATTTTTAGTCATGCCATTTTGATTGACCAATGCTCTTGCTACATTTAACAGGATGATAGATAGAATTTTCCGCCCTTATCAAAGTTTTGTTGGCACATTCTTTGATGATATGATTATCTTTTCAAAGAATGAAGAAGAGCATAGAAAACACTTAGTTACAATCTTTAGTGAGCTTAAGCGTAACGGATTGCTCATTAATGGCCAGAAGAGTGAATTCTTTTTGGAAGAGATTCACTTCCTTGGGCACATAGTTTCTAGAGATGGTGTGAAGATGGATCTTGCAAAGATATAGAATCAATTGTCTCTTGGTCAAACTTGAAAAGTGTTCATGATGTCCCAGTTTCCTTGGCTTATGCTCTTACTATAGAAGATTTGTAAGACACTTTGCAGAGATTACTTCTCCTTTATATGTGCTTGAAAAGAAGGATGTCAAATGGAAATGGATTGACAAAGAGAAATTAACATTTTGATGTTTGAAGGGGAAAATGACTACAAATCCAATACTTATTTTGCCAGATCTGTCTAAGCCGTTCGTAGTGCAGTGTGATGCATGTGGAAATAGCATTGGTACTGTATTAATGCAGAATGGCCGAGTTGTGGCATACGAGAGTAGAGTACTTTCTGTCATTGAAAGGACTTACCAAATTTATGAGAAAGAGTTATTGACTGTGATCCATGCACTCTCTAGTTGGAAGCACTATTTGCTTGGTGCCATTTTGTAGTGCAAACGGATCATCAAACACTTAGATACTTTCTCACACAAGCTAAATTGTCAGAGAAACACATGCATTGGGCAAATTTTCTATCTATGTTTCATTTTCAAATAGTGCAATTGGGCAAATTTTCTATCTATGTTTCATTTTCAAATAGTGCATGTGGAAGGTAAGAAGAATGTAGTTGCAGATGCTTTATCTCGCAAACCACAGGTATCAGCTGTTTCAATTTCTTATCACCATGAATTGGATGATATGAAAGAGTAGTATGCTGATGACGAAGATTTCTGTGAAATCTATGAACAATTGATCAATGGCCAACATCATGATCATTATGTGTTCAAAGAAGGCTTTATCATGATGCATGGAAGACTATGCGTTACAAAACAGCTAAGGCCAAAAGTTTTATTAGAAAGTCATGCTCCACCGTATGCAGGACATCGTGGTATTGATGCTACAATCAAAGCGGTAGAGACTTTCTTCTATTGGCCAGCCTTGAGATCTAATGTTCATGCATATGTCAGATCTTGCCTTGTATGCCAAAAGGCAAAATTTGATAGATAGAAGGCACCAGGGTTATTGCAACCACTGTCTATTCGAGAAAGACCATGGGAAAGTATTGCCATGGATTTCATTTTTGATCTTCCAAGAACTTTTTCAGGGAATGATGGAATTTGGACTATCATTTGCAGATTCAACAAACAGGCACATTTCATTCCTATAAGGAAAAAGATTAAGTCAGAATACATAGTAAATATATTTATGCATAATATCTTCAAGTACCATGGAATGCCACGGTCAATTGTCAGTGATAGAGACCCAAGAATGATTAGCTTGTTTTGAAAAGCATTGTTTGAAAACATGGGCACTACGCTGAAATTTTCATCTTCTTTCCATCCACAAACTGATGGGTAGTCTAAAGAAGCAAATTCGATTGTTTTAGATCTATTGAAGTGTTATGTTTTAGATCATAAGACTTCTTGGGAACACTACTTGCCATTGGTTGAGTATGCATATAATAATACAGTGCACTCATCTACTGGCAAAGCACCTTTTGAGATTATGGAAGGTGGAAAGAAACTGGCTTCCATTTTGCAGACAAAAGATAACATTTTTGAAGCAGATCGTTATGTAAAAGATTAGGAAGAAGCATATAAAAAGGTCAAGTATGCCTTGGAAAAGTCAGAAGCTAAACTGAAAAGAGCTGCTGATAGTCATCGTCGGGAACTCTTGTTCAAAAAGGATGATTGGGTCTTATTGCATTTTGAAAAGGCACGTTTGAGAAAACAGAAGGGCAAGGAACGTTTGTTTCCAAAGCTGAGTATGTGTTACTATGGCTCTTTTCAAGTCTCAGAGAAGATCAATGACGTGGCATATAGGCTGAAATTGCCAGAGAATTGGAAAATTCATAATGCATTCCATGTGAGCCTATTGAGGCCTTTTATTGGTGAAGTGCCAGAAGATATGGTTCAAGAGGAACAATCTAAAGTAGAGGAATTAGATGAGATTCTAGTTCTTGAGCAGATCTTGGCATATAAGAATACGAAAGTGAAAGGTAGAGTTATAAGAAGATTTTGGTTGAAGTTCAAGAACTATTCACCAATGGATGCCAAATGGATGGAAGAGGCTGAATTGACAGATTCGCCTTCGTTATTGCAACTTTACCGAGAAGCTTTCTTACTGGAATCTACAGGGACTTACATTGCTTTTTGAAGCAATGTACATTCTCTATTGTACAATTGAATACTACATCTCATTGAATAATGCAGAATGTATGGTTTACGCTTAGCATTAACATGTGTATCATTGAATGAAATCTCAGTGCTTTGAAGTTGTATTTGTTACACTTCGGTTGAATGATTATACATGTTATGACACTAATAGTTCGGGGATACGTGCTATTGCCCTGTGTTGCATTCAAAAACATGTATATTAGAAAGGCTCCTAGTAATCATAGTTGGATACAGGATGTGATCCTTCACCTATGTGAGACTTGAACTTGCAATGATACAAATGGTAGTGGGGAAAGCTCCTACCATCGTCCCGTGTCATCTGTTAGCAAGTGATACATGCGATGGCACTAATAACATGGAGAATCTTGTTATCGTCCTATGTCATCCGTTAGCATGTTTGGTATGCAATCGAGGTTGCTTGCTTCTTTCAAGAGGGGGGTATGTCACTAGGTGGTGATACTTTTTGCAATTGCTTTCCTTATTTACTTATATAAATATTTTATTTTTCTTTTCTTTAGTTGTTGCTTTTTATCCCCAGTGTTCTCTTGGAATAAGCCAGGATCTTTGCATGGCCAGAAGCGGTAGCCATTGGGACAAATTGAACTATGGTTTGTTTGAGCCTTAGGACCGGTTCCATATTGAATGGGCACTGAAGAATAGAATGCTAGTGGTTTGGGGTTGTGTGCTTAGCCACTAGAGATGGTGTAGGACAATGAGCCCGGCCAAGACAAAAGATGCACATGTAAGAATGTTCACGGAATAAAAGTCACTGTAATTGAGCCACATTACACTTTTTGATGTGGTTGCAATGATAAAAGTTGCTTAGAACAACTCGAGGAATGTAGGGGTTACCATTCCTAAAATTTAGGGAGTTACTATGTTTGGACCCTAGATCTATTCGTGTCATTATCTTCATTTTTGCACGAGGTTTAATTCTCTGGTGTGTGCCGAGGTTAAATCTTGCACCGATCATGGACAATTTTAGACCGGAAGGTTTAAATGGGAAAATTGTTACATGTATGCCATGTGGCACAAATTCCCGAGAGAGAGAGAGAGAGAGAGAGAGAGAGAGAGAGAGAGAGAGCATTAAAAAAAAAACGTAATAGGCATAAGGGGAAGATCTGAGAATGAAGTTTTGACGAGCTGAGGGCAGACTGTTGCAGTTTCATTAGCTATGGAGAGTACTTCTTGGTCTCTGACTCATGTACGGAGGTAGAGCTTGGTCCCTTTGGTCAACTCTCTCTCTATTCTCAGAGGAAATGCTCTGGATGATGGGCTGATTCCATTGAAGGGTTTTTCAGCTCTGATTTAGTGCTGTTCGTGGGATTGTTTTATTGCTGGAATGATGCCAGAGTAAAAGGAATGTTGTTCTGGACATGTTGGACAGGTGGAACAGTGAATTCAGAGTTCTGGAGACTGCAATTCTGCACATGAATCATTGAGTATTGGTCACAGAAAATGCTGGACATGCTGGACAATAAGAACAATGAATTTAGAGATCTGTAGATTGCAATTCTGTACATAAATCATTGTGTTATGGTTACAAAAAATGCTTTCCTAAAAGGGATGTTGTTCTGGTCATGCTGTACTGTCCTTATGCAGCTGGGATTTACTCAGAAAAGATGAAAATCAACGGTTCTCAGGTTATGTATTTTGGAACATTTCATTTTTGTAACTTTCCTTCTTTTAATTGATAAAGAAATACAGAGAGGGACGCCAGTATTTGGGGCCAATCTGGTGTTGAGCGAGAAAGTGAGATCTCTGTTTGTGTGTGTGTGTGAAAAGACCGGGTGTTAATTGAAGGAACTACCACTTTATGTGAGTCATAGACCGGTTTCAATAAGTTTGCTGCTGGTGGCCACCATATCGAGATGGTGGCCTTCCTTGTAAGTGCAAAGATGCCTCATGTTCCAGCAACATTGAGGACATCGAAATTGGTAGATATCACCGATGTCAAAGCTTATGAAGCTTTGGCCACACTATCATACAATAGAGGAAGCTTGTAGAGGATAGTCCCCACAAGATGTGCTTCTTGCCATAGTCGAAGATTGCCCTTCTTGCCGTAGTAGTAACACAGTGCCTTCATTTTCTTTTTCTTGTTATCGCTCTTTGAGGTTGCATAAGCCTCTTGATGGCCACTATATTGAGATGGTAGCCTCCCTTGTAAGTGCAAAGATGCCTCATGCTTGAGCAACATAGAGGACATATGCTTAAAGCTAGTAGGTGTCACTAATGTCAAAGCTCGTAAAGCATTGGCCACACTATCATACTCTGGAAGAAGCTTGCAGAGAATAGTCCCCACAAGATGCCCTTTTGGAAGGGTGGACTACATGTGTCAAAGTTAATTGTGTGTCACCCAAAGAAGAAGGGATTGAATCCTATCAATTTGCTTGAACCGGACAACTTGTAGGTGACCATAGAGGGTCACAACTTGCATGGTGAATGGAGCCTTGTACATTGTTTGTAACTTCTTCCACACTTTTGAAGCCGTCCTGCGGGAGGTAATTGCCGAAAGGACCTCTTTAGAGATTCACTTAAGAAGGGTAGAGTAGGCATGAGAATCATTTGTATCCAAGTAAGCACAACCTCCTCATAATTGTGATCCTAATCTTTTGGAATAGGATTTGGAATTCAGGGATGCGCCCATGGCTCTTGAAACAACATACCATTGGCACTTTTGCATAAATCAAGCTTTCGTCATGGTACTCCAGCTGAGATAGTCAAAACCTTTAAGCTTATCATCAATAGAACAACAGGAGGTGCCATGATAGAGGAGAGAAAATGAAGTAAAGAAGGGGTGTAGAGAGAGAGAGAGAGAGTATTGCCAAGACTCAGCCCAAGAAGTAGTATCCAAGAGTCCACACAATGTAGATGATAGCTGCACAAAGAAAGCGACTGCTACACAATGAAAAGAGGACAAACAGAAGAAATGTAAACCAAGCGTAGCCAGTAGATGAACAATTGCAGAGTTGGCAGCCTATAGAGCACACATACAGCCTGAAAGCATTGTTGTCCAGCCGTAGAGGAGATCAAAATCTGAAAATGCAGGCTTTTGGAGCATAAATGCAGACAAAACAGGCCTCAAACCAGGTTGTCCAGCAGGGAGTGATGGTCACCCACCCCTGCAACAGATCAGAAAGTGAAAATGCAGGGTGCTGTACCCAAATACAGGCTAAAAACATTTCCTTTCAGCAGCAGAGGGTTTTGCCAGGCTAGAAGAAGGTTGCAGCAGTCCAAAACAGGTCGAATCAGCAGAAAAAAGCACCACAAAACCTAACACGGACGTCTGATACGATGTCAGAAATGGGGGCAATGATGAAAGGGTGAGACATTGCTGTAAGGGACTAACTGCACAAACACAAAACACAAAGAGAAACACTGCAAAGAACAATGAACTCAAGAAGAGAATACAAACTTGGACTGTGAGTCATTGGTAGTGGGTAGTGGCTCCCTCTCTCCACCAAGGAAGCAACTAAGTGAATGACTAAGGAGGGAGCTTGCTTGCCTATAAATAAGCTCTAAACGTGAGCAGGCTGTTCAGTCAAAAAGGTGGTGCTAGAAAATGGATTGCTAGTCTACACACACTAGCAATAAAATACACAACTGCACATTTTAATGCACGAACTTACACATGTGATGTCTAACTTGCTAAGGATGCTTGTGCACACTGACGATTGGAGCCTAGGAGTTGCCACTTTGAGGCTAGGGTAGACCATTGTTGGTAGTCGAAGTCTTTTGGCTCAAGAATAGGCATCAATGATTTGTTTTAACAGTGGCACTTAATGTTAATGGCATTATTAATACAACATGTTACGCCAATGTATCATTAACATTTAATGTTAATATTGATGTCACACTTGATTTTAATGTTATTGCTATTGTTTACATTGGTATTAACATTATTGTTAATTTTATGATCCCGACTGATGTGGGGGAGAAAGAGAGAGAAGCGATGACATTGAGAGAGGAAGAGAGCATGATGTGTCAAGAGAGAGGGAGACAAAGCTCATGATAGGCTCGATTGCCAAGTTGGGGGGGAGCATCCCTATTGCCGAGCTAGGGGAGAGGAGTTGGACTGAGATGGAGTCAATGAAGGTCCCTAGCCATAGCGGTGATGAACTGCATGGTAGTGTGCATCGGAATCATTGACAGGCGGCTATGTGAGGGGGACTAAGGGGCTGCGTGACAGGTGTTGAGCCTACTCCTATGTGGCAAGTGGCACATGATACTGTCAGGCTATAGCTCGCCACATGGCATTGATGGGTTATAGCCTATGTGAGTAGGCATCATGAATGTCACATGGGGAAGTCCATGTGGTTGTTATGTGTAGAGGCAGCGTGTCAACCAAATTATTGACCATTGCCATTAAGAAGATATTAATCTTGGTTTTTTTTCCAAAGGTTATCTTTATACCTTCCATTGAGCCCTTTAAGATGGTGCAAAGAAATACTTATCTACAAATAACAAACACAATCGTACAACAAAGCACATAAAAGAACTTAGTAGGGTTAGGGTAACTTAGAGACAATGAACATTGAAGATGAATAAATAATAATGAATAAATGCAATGCTTATGTAGTAAACACACTATGCAAGGTGAATACAAAACCCGAACTCCTCTCTAGGATTGGGGTAGAGACTGAGCTGGAGAGTGTCATTCTTTGTACGGATCTGGAAACATAGCAAACCACCTCTGAAAGTGTATGCAGCAGCAAACACAGGTTTGGAGAGTTTGGATCAGTGCCAGGGACAAAGCTGGATAGCTTGAATGAGTAGGCTGTAGGTTTGCAACCAAGATTGCAAATAGTCATGATGATTTAGGCGACAATTGCTGCAACAAAACACAGCAATTCTGATGACATAGCAGCCTGTATGACAGTGCTGGACAGTAAAACCAGGCAGAGATGATAAAATCAGCAAATAGTCATGATGATTTAGGCGACAATTGCTGCAACAAAACACAACAATTCTGATGACATGGCAGCCTGTATGACAGTTCTGGACAGTAAAACCAGGCAGAGATGATAAAATTAGCAAGAGTGACAAGTGCAAAGTGATAAAAGTAGCAAGAGTGACAAGTGCAAAGTGATAAATGCAGGCTGGAGCAGGTCGACGGCACAAAACACAGCCTGTGAGGGATGGGAGCAGGCTGAAAATCAGTCGCCAGTAGTAGGAGATAGTCTAGTCTAGATGCAAGCTCCAGCTGCTATTGGACAGCAACCTCAAACTGAGATATCCATCGTAAAGGGTGTGGGTGTGAATAGCAAAGGACAGGTGGCAACAATTTACAAAACAAGGGTGGGCTGAGAGGTAAGCAGCTTGTATATTTATAAATGAGTGGATCCTCCCAAATCAAGGTTTGGCCTATGGGACATAGAAACTCTCTAGGAACACAATCTTTTTAATGAAAGTTTTGTAATTTATATGTTTTTGGGGTGTTTTAAAGAGCTATAAGTTTACAATGCATTTTTATCTTAACACCTCCTCTCAAACCCAAGAATGGAACTAGGAAGGGACTATCAATATAGCTCAAGCCCTTAATCACTCAAGGCACCCCACCCCAAAGTAGCTAGGGCATCAGAGAAAGGGTGCACATAAGTTTCCTAGTGGCCTACCAAGACTACAGAGGTGATGGTTATCTTACCAAGGTATCCCAAAGTCAATGTCGATGGGGGAAAGGAGAAGCGCCCAAAAAAAAAAGAGTGAGGTGCATGTCTAGCTGAAAACCTGTGAAATGAATGGCTTCAAGGTCACACGAGTCTGCTGTCATGTATAGACATGTATTTGTGTTTTGGCATGTCTGTGCTTGCAAATGCTGAAGCTTTACTTTTAATCTTTCAATGAGGTGTAACTTTTGACATATGCTATGCATGGATTGTTTAGTTCTTGGAAGTCTCCCCCCCCCTAACGATCCTTGCTTGTTGCAATTGTAGTGTTCGCAACTCTTGGTGTCACATTTTGCATGTATCTGTAAGTGCTTCTCTGCTTCGATATATAGTGATGATGGCAACATTGTAATAATACGCTTCATAAGATTTATGCACTGCATGTGTTGTGCAGATTGGTCGTCTTAGCATGGTTTCTTGTTGCTGGCACTTGGATTTTATGTGGGGTGTACATCATGCTTAACAAGTAAGAAAGACTTGTTAGAAAGTAGATCGATTGTGTTTAGTAGTATTTTGTACTTCCTTCACAGGAGTTGTTTGTTGTTTTAACAGTGTAATTGGCGACACTTGTGTTGCTATGGAAGAATGGGTTGCTAATCCATCTGCTAATACAAGCTTGTCAGAGATTCTACCATGTGTAGATGTCAATACAACCAATAAGGCACTTGATCAAACCAGAAAGTTAACCAATGAGACAGTGACAGGAATCAACACGGGTATTACCACACGCCTTAACAATGGTGCCTCTAAAGGAATGCCTTTAATGTGCAATCCAGTTGATCCACAGCTAGATGTACCCGGTTGTATCAACATAAAAACTGGTCCTCAGGTAAGACACACCCATATTTAGAACAACAGTTTCTTTCAAAGTAAGAACTTTTTCCTAATTAACATTTTCATTTTGTTAGCTGATTGGAAAGCATTTTCTTTGATTCTAACTGTCAGGAGCAAATCATTTTCTTGTTTAAGTGAACACTGAATAATTCAAATAAAATCAGTACTTCATGTTTAATAGCTAAGAACAATGCAAGAGCACAAGGCCAATCTCCTAATTAAATCTATGGGCCTACATTTTCTAATCTAGACCATGGGCATGACCTTCTGTAGTGCAGTTCTCTCATTTCCAGGACTTTTCAAGTCTCTTCTTGTTCCATTTTCTGAGTCTTCTTTGAGTATCTATGTCATTCACTGTAGGCAGTCTGTGCACTTGGTTTGTCCAACATCAAGTGACTTTTTCCAGCAGAGCAGCTTCATTTTGGCTGTTCCCAGACTGCCACAGTTCAACCTTGGAGTCTGCAGCCTTACTTTTTTCTCCAACCTTCAGATCAGGTTAGCAATGCTGCTTTTCCTGGTTTGGATAATAAAGCCCACACTTTCTGCATTCAATCACGCTGTTCCCCCCACCTGCTCTTCCTCGACCATTCCCCAAAGCTCAGAGTTTCTTTTTCTTTTGTAGGCAATTTTATATTTTTGCATGTGCTTCTGCAACGTGCACCATTGTAGGCTGTCCATTGTACTGGGATGTTGCATCCCTGTTCAGTGGATAGGAGCTGCTTATTGTGTGGTGTTGTCATTCCTATTCAGAATGCTGCTTGAGATAACTAGGGTGTTGCACACAGCACCTCCCTCCCCCTTCTCTCTGTAAAGAGGAATGTTTTGCACTCTCTGCTGTTCAGTGGGATGGAAAATTTGTTCTAGACTATACGGCATGCCAGAGAGCAGGCTGTTCACTGATGTACCTTGATAGAGGTATTGTATATATTGCTGCAAGAAGATTGTTGGATGCCTGCCAGGACTAGACTTACAGAAAAGTTTTGTTTTTGCATCATAAATTGTTAATTCTTAGTCCTCGTTATGGGTGGTGACATTCCTCCCAGACAAATTGCAAATGTTCCTAAACTGGAAAGCTCCCTTGTTTTTTGCCTGTAGTACCGCTGGATAATCCCTCGTGCGTTCAAAGCTCCCTTGTTGTTTGCCTGTAGTACCACTGGATAATCCCTCATGTGTTCGCTTAGCTTCAGAAGTGAAATGGGTGATTAATCTCAGAAGATTTCTTCTGGAAATCTCACCTCTCCCAGGCTTATCTTTATGGTACACAATCTGTTTTGCTTTAGGACCTCCACCATCTTATGCACTTCTGTTGTTAGATGGATCATCCAGATTCTTTGACTCAATCATGCTATTTTTCAGCCTAAAAAAACTTGTATATAGTAGCAATGATTTCCTTATCCTACACATGGGTTACATAATGGTGCACCATGACTTGCTTTCTTAAACCCTTAATATGACACTTAAGTTGGTGTGCCATGTATGATTTGTTTGACTTTTGCAGCGGCTGTCTCAGCTCTCATAGGTATCCATGACATGCTCTCTCAAACTTTGAACAACATTTAACTTCGTTTTGATGAAATTATTTGTTCCAATCAAAGTCAGCAGCTCTCTTAGATCTCATAGGGGGTCTCCAAGGAAGAGCATCAGACTAGCCCGTTATGTTTATTTCACTCAAAGAGTCCCTCATTGAATAAAGTGGCATTGGATTTTCATGGGCGCACTGCAAGTCCGTTGAAGTGACTTGATACCTTCATGTATATTTCAAGCATTTTTACAACAGCCA
This sequence comes from Lygodium microphyllum, assembly GCF_053477565.2. NCBI lineage: Eukaryota > Viridiplantae > Streptophyta > Polypodiopsida > Schizaeales > Lygodiaceae > Lygodium > Lygodium microphyllum. Next base: position 120,188,599 of record NC_141158.1, read on the forward strand.
AGTTTGAGTGATATCCAATGATTACAGCCTGTTCTGTAGAGTCTTTTTGACAATGCATGTACCGTTATATTCTTCTTTTGCAATTTCTTCAAATCCCTGTACCAATCGAAGTAAGAATGCAATTTTATACTCAGTAAGAATGCAATTTTATACTCATGAATAAACTTTCCTTGTAGAAGGCCCACCTCTAAGCATTGTCCTTTCTGTGCCTAGCATTCACATGAAAAACACCATAGTTCCAATAAGCAGGAACTAAATGATTAACTTGCAATGGAATCTTGATGGTGCCTATATCCTTAGAATGAGTTTGTTGTTCAATTTGGGCCATATCTCTAGTTTCATGTCTTTTGACTTTTTGACTTTTCAGCTTTAGCCACACTGTGTATTTGTGTTCTCCTATTTGAGATTCGACTCTATTCTTAGAGTTCATTTTTTTTCCTTCTTAGCTTGTCTTCTTTTTTTTTTTCCAGCCACATGGATGTGTTAACAATTAAGTGCACCAAAGTTCTCAGAGGTGTAGGTAGACTAGGCACATTTTAGGCACACCTATGTTGTGGTGAGCTTGGGCTAACGTAGATGTCACCTTGAGCTACAAGTTAGTCAATCCCTTGTTACCCTACCTGCTTGGAGTTTTGGGAAGACCTGGATTTTAGCCTTATTACACTCTTTAATTTGAGTGGGCATTCAAGTTAAGAGTTATAGAAGTTATTTATAACCTAGTTGCTGTGTACTTTTTCTTTTCCAAAGGCTGCACGTAGTCAGCCTCAAGTGCATGCTCAAGTCTTCTGTGTTTTGGTCAGCTGCATCATCTATATGTCGAACAGCTTTCATAGACTTTGCACACAATCCAATGGCCATAGCTACTAGCAAAATGCAATCCAATGGCCGTTACTACTAGCTATGCATGCATTTTGTTGCAGTCTACAATGCTGCTTTGCATGGCAATGCCAGTTTCCTCCCTTGCAGAGTTATGCTAATGCTACTGCATTTTGGAGTTCTCCCTGCTTCCCAGATTGGCACTAACTAAGCTCATGTAGTCTTTCTGCCTGTGCAATTCCTTCATAAGGTTGCACCAGAGCCTTCACCCTCATAGCTACAACTGCTGCTTTTTTGCATCAGTGAGCCTATTGTGCTTCATATGCATGGTTGCATGATCAGCTAGTCACTTTGGTGCAGCCTAGTCAAGTTCCAGTTCTGTCCAGCACTTTTTTAAGTTCAAGACCAAGCATTTGGGTGGTGGTCATGCACTCCAGTTGACTAGTTGCTCCAATCAGTACCTTACTTTCGAGCAAGTAAACCTAAGCAAATACTCCTCCTAGGTGTTCCTTCAATGAGTATTGGGGGACTGTAAGGTTGGAATGCTTCTTTCAAAATCCTAGTCTCTCTAATTTCAGTTTCATTGTTGTAAAGTGTGCTTAGAAGAAAGTTAAGTGGGCTATTAGGGAGACCTGTAGTACATGTAAAAAATTTGTTAGACCTCAAAAGTAAAATGAGGTAGACATTTGCAAGAACTAGATTAGATTTCTCTGAGTAAAATATTCTGGTTTATGCATCATTCAGGATCTAAGGCATTTCCATAGTTGTCACCAAAAAGCCTAATCTTGGCAAAAACCACACGTGCATAGCATAGTTCAATTTTGGGCCTTCGAAGAGTTAATTAGCTTTCTTTCTTATTTTCTTCCCTATAGAATAGTTTTTTGAAAGCATATATTTTCAACAATATAATCTATTGCATATGGAGAATGCCTTAAGCTTCTATATTGAGTCAAAAGATTATTGGTACTCCATGTCCATGCCATCTTGCTGGCCATAATCTTTGGGATACTCAGTTATAGGTGCTTGCTCCTTTGTTGTGAGTGGGATCTTGCCCTCTTGCTTGTGCTCTCACTTTACATTAATCTTTGGAATACTGCTCTTTTGCTGCCACAAGTCAGATCCTGAGACTCATACACGCTCAGTGGTGAGAATTGAATGATGGTACACTCAAAAGATGTCCAATAACACTTTCACACATGGGTTGAGGTCAATCAAGCATCAACAATTACATGTGTCAAGCAGCAATAATTGGATGCCACAATTTATTCTCATTATCTAAGATGGACAATGTGTCTTTTTGTAAAAAGAGTTCACTCTTGTTTACATCTGCTTTTTGGAATGACTGGTTATCAAATGCACATTTCAAGTGCTCCTATTGTTATTTGTGAAGGAAAGTAAGATGTTATCAAGGAAGTGCGAGTCAAGCTCCCAAATAGTTATTGTATGGATCCAGAGTGAAGAAAACCACCAATCCCGATGCAGAAATCTAATCTGGACCACTCTAGCAGAAGTGTAGAGGACTGTCCAACACAGAAGGTCCAGAGAGGACGGATGATGGCAGAGGGCTGAGGACAGCAGGGCAGCAGCATGGATGTGAAACATGGTAGAGATGGAGGCTGAGAAGACAAAACACAGCTCTAGGTAGCCTGGTGAACGACTTTGGTGATGAAGGGTGCATCTGGTAATCAGTGCAAGGATGATGTAGATGGCAGACCTGTTGAGCTAAAATATGCATTACTTGCTGATTAGCCTCTTACACAGCCCCAAAACACACTAAAAAATGCTCTTTTATTAGAGTAAAAACCCTAAAATGGGGAGCGGTTCAAGAGAGTTCAGTGGAAACCTTAAAACGGGGAGCGGTTCGAGAGAGTTTAGTGGAAACCCTAATTTTTGGGGCGCCTTTCCACATCTATAAATAGATAGGCTGCTGCCCCCATTCAGTCTCATTCCGTCTGTGCAGGCTTCTCACTCCACGTGCAGGTTTCAGCCATCAGCCTCCTCCCACGTGGCTGTCCAGCCCTCGAGACTGCTGCCACTCCATCCGTGCTTGCTCCTGCTGCTGGCGCCTTCATCCATGCTGATGTTAATTGCTGGCAACTATCATCATCTGTTGCGATCTGATCATCCAATCATCACCAGCCACATCATACACTGTTTCAGCTTGCTGTTTACAGCAGACTGTGTACAGTTTCCAGCCTCTGATCGGCGGTACACTATTGTGTTTACCAGTTTCCAGCCTCTAGACTTGCGTTTTGGTGATCAGCCTGCTGCCATTCACTATTCAGCACTCCTACACTCCGACTGGTGGTCATAGACTGGTGATCCGTCTCCGGTGGACGTCACACTCCGACATTGCTCAGCCCTTGAGCACACTGTACACTCTTAGATTCATTTACAGCTTTCATTCACTTCAGAGTTGTGTTCTCTCTCTCCCTTCTTCTGTTTGTGTTTGAGTTTTGAGTTTTGCGTTTAGGGTTTGAGTTTTGCCCTCTATGTTTGTGTCTATCTCTTTGTGTTTCTATCGTGGTCATACACTCTGTGTGTCCTCAGTGTAAAGCCTAGCAGTTTTCTTCACATGGTATCAGAGCCGGTGCTCTTGTAAAGAGTAACCTGCGGATATTGTGGAGAGCTAGTCTTTGTGCGAGGCACACAATACGACACATAATCGAATTACAATGTCCTAGATACCTTCTCCACTTTCTATGATGTCTTATCAGGCTTCTCCATCATTGAAGGCCTTGAGATGGCATTATAGACTCGGTGAGGAGGACGACACTCCACCTTCACCAGATTTCACTAACATGATAGAGGAGGACTTTGAGTACTATCACAACAAGTACGGTGATGTTTACATCCCTCCTACCAGTTTTGCTACCACATCCGGACCGCTTGGTGAGATTGGTTACCTCTTCGATCGTGGAGGACATACGGCATTCGAAACGTCTGGCGATCCATCTTTATCATCTCAACCAGGTCCAATGTCAGGTTTGCATAATTTTTTTGTGTTCATGAATCAAAACCCTCACTTGTTTCTTCTTTTGAGGTATAGGATCTAGATGGCTTTGCGTATGTGAACTTTAATAGAGGGGGGTTACAAAGCAGACGAAATTCAGGTACATCTACAACTTTTGTCTCATTTGAGTATATCACACACACTTTTCACTTTCCTCCCATCCCATCCTCTTCTATATCACATCTTGATCACCTCTCATCATCTTTCCAAAACCTTGGATTATACTCCACATCTGCATCACACACCCTAGGGGTTGGATTTTCCATCTCCGCTCCTAGTACCTTTTCCTTCTCCACCCCTTTCTCTACCTCTTTGCACCATGGTACTTCGTTAGGGGGAATGCCACCCTTTAACACAGTGCCTCTCACCTTTCAGCAAATGAGCACACCCATAACTCCTGGGTCGACTGTGATGGGCATCCGCCTCACTATTCCCAGCTTCACATCTCACATCACCACTCATACGCAGGGAATTCCATCCTCAGCTCATGGTGCATCTTCACTCTCTCCTTGGGTTACACCTACACAGGGATTTCCATCTTCTGCTCCCCATGTTCCTATCACACCTCCTTGGGTTTCTCATGTGGCTACCATGCCCATGCCTAGTCAGCCATCTCTACCTATGGATCCACCTTCCACACTATCCGCATGCTTGGTGGGCACTCTGGGGCCTATTTCCAAGTGTACTCTATTTCCTATCCTACACACACTATACTTTTTCACACTATCTATCTCCGAGCACTACCACTCTTGTTGCAACAGCCAAGAATGCCTTCACGGATAAGACACGTTTTAACGGGTCAAATTTCACCACTTGGTCTAATTTCATGCAACAAGTGCTTGAGTCTCACGGTCTTTGGGACCTCGTCATTGGTCTAGAGCCTATGTCGCTCACCCTGATTACATCCGTCAATGGAGAGCTTGCAATGCCATAGCCAATGTTGAGCTAATGTAGGGATTGCTTCTTGGGTTTCGCTCTCAATTGCCGCACTTCCCTCTTGCGTTAGAGCATTGGAGTCACCTTTTTGACCGCTATGTGGCTTGTGATCATACTCGGCGCATCAATCTTGACTTTGAGCTTCAAGATTTCTCTATTGAGGAAGGGGTGATTTGAAAGTCAAGCTGATTGAATATTGGCGGTTACTTGCCAAATTCGCCACTATTGGCTTTCCCAAGTCAGATGACGATCAGGTTACATTTTTCTTGAATAAGTTGCCCGCAAAGTACTTCAATTTCATTCAACACATCAGCATCGAGAGAGATGCTGCATGATCCGTCTCAGGAGGGAAAACCGCCATGCTGAAAGAAGAGCAAGCACTCCTAGGATGATGAAACCATGAAAGGAACAATACGCATCCCCACATCTCTAGCCCAGGTAGGACCAAAGCAATCTGCAAGTTAGCCCTACACTGAAAGACAACCCTGCAAAAGAGATGAGAATTTGCAAACATAAAGGTTAGTAGTGAGATGCTCCAAAGCAAAACATAACAGAAAGAAAATCTAACTCAAAATAAAGGCAATGAATGTGTATGTGTGAGTAAATGCAGCGGAAGACAAAAGAATGGAAAAGCTAAGGACAATGAATCCTATGGGCTCGACTCTAAGAGTGCATGGTTCTCGACCTCATCCAAAGACCGACATCAGGCTTCTCTTTTTTCTTCAGCATCTACATCCAGGTTGAGAGGGGGTTCCTACTCTTCTTGGGGTTTCTACCCTTCTTGATATTCTCCAAGCTTCAACACTTTGTCTTCAACATTGGCTTCTTCCCGCTTGTTATACCTTACCCTTTGCTTTGCATTGCATGATTTCATCATCTTTGTACTAGGGCGCTTGGGCAAGTGAACAATTTTCCCACGTCCAAGTGGCACCTATTGCATGGTGGTCATAGACTGGTGATCCGTCTCCGGTGGACGTCACACTCCGACATTGCTCAGCCCTTGAGCACACTGTACACTCTTAGATTCATTTACAGTTTTCATTCACTTCAGAGTTGTGTTCTCTCTCTCCCTTCTTCTGTTTGTGTTTGAGTTTTGAGTTTTGCGTTTAGGGTTTGAGTTTTGCCCTCTATGTTTGTGTCTATCTCTTTGTGTTTCTATCGTGGTCATACACTCTGTGTGTCCTCAGTGTAAAGCCTAGCAGTTTTCTTCACATGGTATCAGAGCCGGTGCTCTTGTAAAGAGTAACCTGCGGATATTGTGGAGAGCTAGTCTTTGTGCGAGGCACACAATACGACACATAATCGAATTACAATGTCCTAGATACCTTCTCCACTTTCTATGATGTCTTATCAGGCTTCTCCATCATTGAAGGCCTTGAGATGGCATTATAGACTCGGTGAGGAGGACGACACTCCACCTTCACCAGATTTCACTAACATGATAGAGGAGGACTTTGAGTACTATCACAACAAGTACGGTGATGTTTACATCCCTCCTACCAGTTTTGCTACCACATCCGGACCGCTTGGTGAGATTGGTTACCTCTTCGATCGTGGAGGACATACGGCATTCGAAACGTCTGGCGATCCATCTTTATCATCTCAACCAGGTCCAATGTCAGGTTTGCATAATTTTTTTGTGTTCATGAATCAAAACCCTCACTTGTTTCTTCTTTTGAGGTATAGGATCTAGATGGCTTTGCGTATGTGAACTTTAATAGAGGGGGGTTACAAAGCAGACGAAATTCAGGTACATCTACAACTTTTGTCTCATTTGAGTATATCACACACACTTTTCACTTTCCTCCCATCCCATCCTCTTCTATATCACATCTTGATCACCTCTCATCATCTTTCCAAAACCTTGGATTATACTCCACATCTGCATCACACACCCTAGGGGTTGGATTTTCCATCTCCGCTCCTAGTACCTTTTCCTTCTCCACCCCTTTCTCTACCTCTTTGCACCATGGTACTTCGTTAGGGGGAATGCCACCCTTTAACACAGTGCCTCTCACCTTTCAGCAAATGAGCACACCCATAACTCCTGGGTCGACTGTGATGGGCATCCGCCTCACTATTCCCAGCTTCACATCTCACATCACCACTCATACGCAGGGAATTCCATCCTCAGCTCATGGTGCATCTTCACTCTCTCCTTGGGTTACACCTACACAGGGATTTCCATCTTCTGCTCCCCATGTTCCTATCACACCTCCTTGGGTTTCTCATGTGGCTACCATGCCCATGCCTAGTCAGCCATCTCTACCTATGGATCCACCTTCCACACTATCCGCATGCTTGGTGGGCACTCTGGGGCCTATTTCCAAGTGTACTCTATTTCCTATCCTACACACACTATACTTTTTCACACTATCTATCTCCGAGCACTACCACTCTTGTTGCAACAGCCAAGAATGCCTTCACGGATAAGACACGTTTTAACGGGTCAAATTTCACCACTTGGTCTAATTTCATGCAACAAGTGCTTGAGTCTCACGGTCTTTGGGACCTCGTCATTGGTCTAGAGCCTATGTCGCTCACCCTGATTACATCCGTCAATGGAGAGCTTGCAATGCCATAGCCAATGTTGAGCTAATGTAGGGATTGCTTCTTGGGTTTCGCTCTCAATTGCCGCACTTCCCTCTTGCGTTAGAGCATTGGAGTCACCTTTTTGACCGCTATGTGGCTTGTGATCATACTCGGCGCATCAATCTTGACTTTGAGCTTCAAGATTTCTCTATTGAGGAAGGGGTGATTTGAAAGTCAAGCTGATTGAATATTGGCGGTTACTTGCCAAATTCGCCACTATTGGCTTTCCCAAGTCAGATGACGATCAGGTTACATTTTTCTTGAATAAGTTGCCCGCAAAGTACTTCAATTTCATTCAACACATCAGCATCGAGAGAGATGCTGCATGATCCGTCTCAGGAGGGAAAACCGCCATGCTGAAAGAAGAGCAAGCACTCCTAGGATGATGAAACCATGAAAGGAACAATACGCATCCCCACATCTCTAGCCCAGGTAGGACCAAAGCAATCTGCAAGTTAGCCCTACACTGAAAGACAACCCTGCAAAAGAGATGAGAATTTGCAAACATAAAGGTTAGTAGTGAGATGCTCCAAAGCAAAACATAACAGAAAGAAAATCTAACTCAAAATAAAGGCAATGAATGTGTATGTGTGAGTAAATGCAGCGGAAGACAAAAGAATGGAAAAGCTAAGGACAATGAATCCTATGGGCTCGACTCTAAGAGTGCATGGTTCTCGACCTCATCCAAAGACCGACATCAGGCTTCTCTTTTTTCTTCAGCATCTACATCCAGGTTGAGAGGGGGTTCCTACTCTTCTTGGGGTTTCTACCCTTCTTGATATTCTCCAAGCTTCAACACTTTGTCTTCAACATTGGCTTCTTCCCGCTTGTTATACCTTACCCTTTGCTTTGCATTGCATGATTTCATCATCTTTGTACTAGGGCGCTTGGGCAAGTGAACAATTTTCCCACGTCCAAGTGGCACCTATTGCATGGTGGTCATAGACTGGTGATCCGTCTCCGGTGGACGTCACACTCCGACATTGCTCAGCCCTTGAGCACACTGTACACTCTTAGATTCATTTACAGTTTTCATTCACTTCAGAGTTGTGTTCTCTCTCTCCCTTCTTCTGTTTGTGTTTGAGTTTTGAGTTTTGCGTTTAGGGTTTGAGTTTTGCCCTCTATGTTTGTGTCTATCTCTTTGTGTTTCTATCGTGGTCATACACTCTGTGTGTCCTCAGTGTAAAGCCTAGCAGTTTTCTTCACATGGTATCAGAGCCGGTGCTCTTGTAAAGAGTAACCTGCGGATATTGTGGAGAGCTAGTCTTTGTGCGAGGCACACAATACGACACATAATCGAATTACAATGTCCTAGATACCTTCTCCACTTTCTATGATGTCTTATCAGGCTTCTCCATCATTGAAGGCCTTGAGATGGCATTATAGACTCGGTGAGGAGGACGACACTCCACCTTCACCAGATTTCACTAACATGATAGAGGAGGACTTTGAGTACTATCACAACAAGTACGGTGATGTTTACATCCCTCCTACCAGTTTTGCTACCACATCCGGACCGCTTGGTGAGATTGGTTACCTCTTCGATCGTGGAGGACATACGGCATTCGAAACGTCTGGCGATCCATCTTTATCATCTCAACCAGGTCCAATGTCAGGTTTGCATAATTTTTTTGTGTTCATGAATCAAAACCCTCACTTGTTTCTTCTTTTGAGGTATAGGATCTAGATGGCTTTGCGTATGTGAACTTTAATAGAGGGGGGTTACAAAGCAGACGAAATTCAGGTACATCTACAACTTTTGTCTCATTTGAGTATATCACACACACTTTTCACTTTCCTCCCATCCCATCCTCTTCTATATCACATCTTGATCACCTCTCATCATCTTTCCAAAACCTTGGATTATACTCCACATCTGCATCACACACCCTAGGGGTTGGATTTTCCATCTCCGCTCCTAGTACCTTTTCCTTCTCCACCCCTTTCTCTACCTCTTTGCACCATGGTACTTCGTTAGGGGGAATGCCACCCTTTAACACAGTGCCTCTCACCTTTCAGCAAATGAGCACACCCATAACTCCTGGGTCGACTGTGATGGGCATCCGCCTCACTATTCCCAGCTTCACATCTCACATCACCACTCATACGCAGGGAATTCCATCCTCAGCTCATGGTGCATCTTCACTCTCTCCTTGGGTTACACCTACACAGGGATTTCCATCTTCTGCTCCCCATGTTCCTATCACACCTCCTTGGGTTTCTCATGTGGCTACCATGCCCATGCCTAGTCAGCCATCTCTACCTATGGATCCACCTTCCACACTATCCGCATGCTTGGTGGGCACTCTGGGGCCTATTTCCAAGTGTACTCTATTTCCTATCCTACACACACTATACTTTTTCACACTATCTATCTCCGAGCACTACCACTCTTGTTGCAACAGCCAAGAATGCCTTCACGGATAAGACACGTTTTAACGGGTCAAATTTCACCACTTGGTCTAATTTCATGCAACAAGTGCTTGAGTCTCACGGTCTTTGGGACCTCGTCATTGGTCTAGAGCCTATGTCGCTCACCCTGATTACATCCGTCAATGGAGAGCTTGCAATGCCATAGCCAATGTTGAGCTAATGTAGGGATTGCTTCTTGGGTTTCGCTCTCAATTGCCGCACTTCCCTCTTGCGTTAGAGCATTGGAGTCACCTTTTTGACCGCTATGTGGCTTGTGATCATACTCGGCGCATCAATCTTGACTTTGAGCTTCAAGATTTCTCTATTGAGGAAGGGGTGATTTGAAAGTCAAGCTGATTGAATATTGGCGGTTACTTGCCAAATTCGCCACTATTGGCTTTCCCAAGTCAGATGACGATCAGGTTACATTTTTCTTGAATAAGTTGCCCGCAAAGTACTTCAATTTCATTCAACACATCAGCATCGAGAGAGATGCTGCATGATCCGTCTCAGGAGGGAAAACCGCCATGCTGAAAGAAGAGCAAGCACTCCTAGGATGATGAAACCATGAAAGGAACAATACGCATCCCCACATCTCTAGCCCAGGTAGGACCAAAGCAATCTGCAAGTTAGCCCTACACTGAAAGACAACCCTGCAAAAGAGATGAGAATTTGCAAACATAAAGGTTAGTAGTGAGATGCTCCAAAGCAAAACATAACAGAAAGAAAATCTAACTCAAAATAAAGGCAATGAATGTGTATGTGTGAGTAAATGCAGCGGAAGACAAAAGAATGGAAAAGCTAAGGACAATGAATCCTATGGGCTCGACTCTAAGAGTGCATGGTTCTCGACCTCATCCAAAGACCGACATCAGGCTTCTCTTTTTTCTTCAGCATCTACATCCAGGTTGAGAGGGGGTTCCTACTCTTCTTGGGGTTTCTACCCTTCTTGATATTCTCCAAGCTTCAACACTTTGTCTTCAACATTGGCTTCTTCCCGCTTGTTATACCTTACCCTTTGCTTTGCATTGCATGATTTCATCATCTTTGTACTAGGGCGCTTGGGCAAGTGAACAATTTTCCCACGTCCAAGTGGCACCTATTGCATGAGCATTCTTCAGCATGTAGCATACTTTGCATCTCATTGTGCAGAGCACCACTTGAGCGGATCCTAAGCTGTTTTCACCGGTGGCCGTTGTTACCACACCACCATCCTCCATCACGTGGATATCTCATTACCTATTTTTTCTCATCATCGACACCCTGAGTGGATGGGTTAGCTTGTTTTGTTTCGTGATGTGTTGGGTGTACCCTTCCTACTATTGTCTTTTGGGTCACTATTATTGAATCAGCCGTATCCCATAAAATTTATCTCACTCATTAAAAAAAAAAAAAGTTCCATGTAGTTCCATCCACCTTTGTAGGGCTTGGTAGGCCACTAGGCAGCCGACGTGCACTCTTTTTCCAATGCCTTGTCCTCTCTGGGGTGACTACTTGGAATCCCTTGGTAAGATAACCATCACCTCTGTAGTCTTTGTAGGCCACTGGGCAGCCAACGTGCAGCCTTTGTCTGATTCCTTGGTTGCTTTGGGATGGGATGACTTGGGGTAAGTAAACATGACAATGGCTAGCTTAACCTTTCAGCTCAGTTTTGGGCTTGAGAGAGGGTGTTGGGCTAAAACATGCATTTATTGCTGATTAGTCTCTTAAACAGTTCCAAAACACACTAAAAAATGCTCTTTTAGAGTAAAAACCCTAAAACGGGGAGCGGTTCAAGAGAGTTCAGTGGAAACCCTAAAATGGGCAGTGGTTCGAGAGAGTTTAGTGGAAACCCTAATTTTTGGAGCATCCTTCTACCTCTATAAATAGATAGGCTGCTCCCATTCAGCCTCATTCTGTCTATGCAGGTTTCTTACTCCACGTGCAGATTTCAGCCATCAGCCTCCTCCCACGTAGCTGTCCAGCTCTCGAGACAGTTGCCACTCCATCCGTGCTTGCTCCTATTGCTAGCGCCTTCATCCATGCTGTTGGCAACATCATCATTTGCTGCGATCTAATCATCCAATCATCGCTAGCCACATCATACACTGTTTCAGTCTACTGTTTACAGCAAATTGTGTGCAATTTCTAGTCTCCGATTGGCGGTACACTACTGCTTTTACTAGTTTTCAGCCTCCAGACTGTTGCATTTTGGTGACTTGTCTGCTGTTATTCACTATTCAGCACTTCTACACTTCGATTGTTGGTGGTCACAGACTTGGGATCTGTCTCTGGTGGATGTCACACTCCGACATTGCTCTGCTCGTGAGCACACTATACACTCTTAGATTCACTTACAGCTTTCATTCACTTCAGAGTTGTGTTCTCTCTCTCCCTTCTTCTGTTTGTGTTTGAGTTTCTGTGTTTGAGTTTTGAGTTTTGCGTTTAGGGTTTGAGTTTTGCCCTCTGTGTTTGTGTCTGTCTCTTTGTGTTTTTGTCGTGGTCGTACACTCTGTGTGTCCTCAGTGCAAACCCTAGCATTTTTATTCACAAGACCTGCATTCAGCGAAATGCTGAAATCAATCCAACCAGCAATAAGATGATCTAAAATACTGGCCGCCCTGGACTGCCACATGGCAGCTATGAAACGCGTCCTAAATGGACCATGAACTGCTAGGAATGTACCTCCAAAGGCAACTCGAATTGGCCAATGTGAATAGGTTGGAGTGAATTGGTGCAAACTGCACTCTAACCACCACCTAATGCGCTTGAAATGAATAAGAATGATGCACAAGAATGAATGATGGGCAAAGATAGTAATAGGTACATAGAAGACAATGTGAAACATGTATGCTAACATTCCCTCGCAAAACTTGAGTATGGCTGAAGGCAAGAGGAGCAAATAACCTGATGGAAGATTGGACCATGCACATGTTGATGACATCTGGCCAAGTAACCTGACCCTCTTTTCAGATGAGGACTTGCTGCTAAGGGTGACTAAATTAAGCCAATGGGAGTTGAGAGGCCTTGAACGAGTCACAAAAGGTGTATCTAGTTAGAAATGGATGAGCCACATTTCTAATCCAACTAGAAGATGATAGCAAGAAGCTATCAAAAGTGCCATAAAGGACTCTTTCCAATGAAAGACATCAGGGATTAATGAGCATAGAATAGGCATGCTAGTGGCACAGAAACATGGCTTGGGGAGAGGGAAAGGAGCCACTGTATCAGATAAAGCCTCTAAGATAATGTGCATCCCTAAAAGAAATCCTTAGGATCTCGAGAATCCTCCTTTTAAACTAAGGGGAAGGCTAGGGAATGCGCATCGTCATCACCGATATTGATAGCCCTGTCTAAAAGGGAAAGAGGATCTGAGGAAACCAATAGAGGAGATGGTGGGGAATGGGTAGAGACTTGTGGGATGGATGAAGGCCTGATGGGTGAGGCCACGGGGAGATGCCAAGGATGCTGAGAAACCCTTCACCCTTCACCCATAGTTTGTGTTTTTTGTGTTTTTGCGTTTTTGCGTTTTTGTGTTTTTGCGTTTAGGGCTTGCGTTTAGGGTTTGCAGCCCCAAAAAGGGGCACCATCCTAGACTATTTGTGCCTATTTATAGGCCACTCTCTCATTCATTCCATACGGCTAATTCATTCAGTTCGTCACCTCTTCTCTCCAACCTCTCCACTACCCTTATACCCCTTCACGAGAACATTGCGTTTCGTGGTTCGTGGCTATCTTCATCATCTTCCTTGTGCTATTGCATCCTTGTTCCCTTGTATCACATTCACTCCATGATTGAGAACTTCATCATTCCATTTATCAGAGTTTTTTCTCTCTTCTCTTCTCTTATCCATGTTTGCTGAGTTCTCTTTGTGTTCCTCTCCGCAAACCCTACTGTCTCGTTGGTACGTCGTCTTTTGACATGGTATTAGAGCTGGATCTGCTCAAATAGTGGCAAAGATCCTCCTCTCCAGTGAAGGCAAAGACCAGTGGCGGGTTCAACATCCACTTCTATTCTTCTTTTGCTACATCAATACCCTAATTGGAGGCTGATCCCTCTTGCGTTTGTTGTTTTCCAGCCTGCGTTCAGGGTTGCTGCTACTGCCTTCACTTTCCCTTTGTTGCGTTTACTGCTGGTAGCTCTTTTGCTGCACTTGACGGTATTCCAACACTTATTTTCTGTTGCTAGTGGCTCCTCCTTGCTCTAGTGGCTCAGCCAAACTGCTGGCAACTGAGCCAGACTGTTGGCTACTATTCTCTGCAACTTGGCGGCTCAGGCAGTCTACTGGCGGCTATTCTCTACAACTTGACAGCTCCATCATACTGTTGTACCCTGTGTTTTTCTGCTGGTTGCAACCTCCTAGGTAGCATCATCCTTCCACTGGCAGTTCACTTCCAGCCCTTGCACTGCCCTCACACCCCTTGAGGTGGACATTGCAATTCATGGTTCGTAGTTGACCTCTTTCACCTCTTCCTTGTTCAGCAAGGCACATTGGTACCCATGGGAGTGTGGCTGGTGGTATGAGACATTGGTCCTTGAGTTCAGAAGGTAGGCTAGTGTAGCTAAAAGCTCTTAAGCATAGGGGAGAGCTTGTCATTGGCTCTATGGTTGGGAGGCGAGTCAAATATAGTCCTTGAGTGGGCGTACGGTAAGGACTTGGGCGTCCAAGTCATGCTCGGGATTGGTAAAACCAGCCTTCTTTGAAAGGGTGGTAAATAACCTAATTATGTACTAATTACAACAAGCTTAAAATTCACATAAGCTGAAAATAAAAATGTTACAAATCAAATCTTGGACAATAGACTCTCAATTGGCCCCAAAATTGGCACCTCTTGCAATATTTCTTTAGCTTCTATTAAAATTGGATGAAGTACACTGAGACTTGGCTCCAGTCTCCCTTATTATCCAATATCTCTAGCTGTCAGAAAGGACCAGCAAGCCTTCTTATCAATTTGCCTTCATCTAACAAGGGATTTTGACTAACAAGGGATTGGCCTCCAACTGACCCTTGACTAGTCAAATCTAACCCCGAATTCAATAGGGATGGCATTAAAATCTCTTGCAATTCCTTGAGTCCAAGTTGCTGATTCCAAGTACTAAGCCATTAATTTCCTAGCATGGTTGTGGTAACCCTAATTTCTGCTCTAACTTAGGATTTACAGCAGCAAACGCTCTACTATCCACCTTGTCAATATTGGATTTTGTATTTCCGATGCTGATCACTCACTTTACGTGAGAAGGGAGGATGCAAGTTTGGTGATCATAGTCATTTATGTGGATGACTTGATTATTACAGATGACAGTGACAATGGGATTGTTGAAGTTAAGGACTTCTTGAAGAAGAAGTTTGAGATGAAGGATTTGGGTGAGTTGAGATACTTTCTTGGTATGAGGTGATCAAATATGATGATGGTATATGGCTATCCCAAATGCAATATGACTTTGATATGTTATCCAAGTATGGTATGATAGCATGTAAACCTCTTTCAATACCATTGGAGAAAAATGTGGAGTTGAGTGCTGACGTTGGGGATGAGATAAAAGGCCCTACTATGTTTAGGAGAATAGTAGGGAGTTTGATTTACATGACTATCACAAGGCTAGACTTGAGCTATGATGTTGGCCTTGTTAGTCAGTTTATGCAAATGCCTAGAAAGCCTCATTTGGATGCAATTAGACATATATTAAGATATTTGAAGTCCACTTTACATTATGGAAATTTTTATGAGGCAGGTAAGGATGTACATGTCTTTGGATACATAGATGCAGATTGGGCAGTTAAGGATGTATAGTTCTACTAATGGATTCATGTTTTCCCTTAGTAGTGCAGCAGTTACATGGAGCAGCAAAAAGCAAAAAGGTTAAGTGAATGACTCTAGATGAGAAGAAGGCTATGGAGAGAGAGAATTCAAATTTCTATCAGCAAAAACAGCTAGAATTCACCCTTGCCCTACCACAAATGAGTGAATAACTGCAGCTTACCACAAGCAAGAGCTCCACATGCAGCCGGCTACCTCTCTGAGCCCCAAAATTTGCTGTCACTTGTTTGTGGATAGCCTACAGAGACTGTCACTTGCTCCAATGGTGTCACGAGGACCTGAAATTTTATTGCTTTGCTTAGCATTTGATTAAAAGTTAATCAAATGTGCTAATGTGACTAGCACATATGAGGCTAGGCATTAATTAATTAATTATGCTTGCTCACTGTGGATGCATATGAAACCTTGGCCATCTCGGCCCTCTCATTACGTGACTACGGACAATCGGCCTAACTAATCTTCACATGAGAAGATCAAGGACAACCAATAGGCTTATCATTCTACATATGGAATTGCTCAAGTACTCTATGTATATACTTCTTTTGGGACAAGTAGAGAAGTTGCTTAGAGCGATTGCGCTTAATACGCATACCAAGTATATGTGAGACATGTCTCATGTCCACCATCTCAAAGCTCTTCTTGAGCTGAGTCTTCAAAGCATCCAACTCAACATACACATTTCCAATTTTTCAGCTATAGGTATATTATCAATATATCTCACAAAATAATAAGGCTACCTTTATAGGCCTTCTTCTTTGGGTATAAACATGAATCCGTATCATTGTGGGAATACCGTTGTAAATACATGAAAACATCAAACTTATGGTATCACGAGCTAGGTGCCTGCTTAAGCTCATAAAGAATTTCTTCAATTTTCACACTAGGTGTTTCTTGCTTCTTTTCACAAAGCCCTTAAGATGCTGCATATAAATGTCCTCATACAGGTCTTCATGTAGAAAAGTCGTTTTAATGTCCATTTGATGAAGATCTAGATCCAATTGAGCAACCAAGGCCAAGAGTGTAGAGTAGTCATCTTGACCACAACAATGAAGATCTCATTAAAATCAACTTTCTTTTTGTGCTTAAATCCTTGGCAACCAATTTGGCTTTATATGCAGGCTTAGGGTGATCAGGGGTTCTCTTCAACTTGTACATCCACTTGTATAGCAATGCACACTGTCCATTAGGCAAGGAAACTAAGTCCCATGTATGATTATTTTATAATGAATCAAACTTAGATCACATAGCCCTCTCCCAAGAATAAGAATTACCTTTGTTCATAGCCTTCTCATCAGTAAGTGACTCAACATAGTCTGTCACAATGACATAATCCATAGAGGGTTCATAGTGATCAGGAGGATGTGAAGCTCTAGCAGAGCATCTCAAAACTAGCTGTGGGGCTTGTATGGTGTGTTCTCTTTGTCCAATATCATGATCTTACACAATAGGCAGATCTTGGGCCACTACATTATCAACTACTGCAGTAGAGTGCCTCATTCGGGCTGGTTGTATTACGATAGGAGGCTCCTCTTGAAAGCTCACCTTGTGTATCTCAATCACCTACTTTGGTCTCATATGCATCTTATTCTCATGGACAATAACATCATAGTTGTGGATTACCTTTTGAGTATGCGGATCCTAAAGATGATAGCTCATCTTACTTGCATCTCCATATCCAAGAAAGATGCATTTGATAGACTTTGGATCCAACTTATTGCGCTTGTCTTTGGGAATATGGCAAAAAATCTTATATCCAAAGACTTTGGATTCAACTTATTGTGCTTGTTGTCTTTGGGAATATGGAAGAAAACTGACATCGAAAGACTTGCAAGTGTGCATATGAGGAAGGTTTACTAAACCATATCTCCTTTATAACTCTACCATCAAGAGTAGTGCATGGGGATCTATTAATGAGATGTATGATATTAGTAGCTGCCTTGGTCCAAATGTGCTGGGGTAAGCCTACATGACTAAGCATACTATGGACTCTTTCTTGAATGGTCATGCTCATGCACTTTGCAATATCATTCCGGGGTGGGGTGTATGGGGTGGTCAATTGATGCTTAATACCTCTCTCGTCATGTAGCTACTTCAAAGCCTTGGATATATATTCATCCCATTGTTAGAACGTAGGTGTTTCAGCCTATGCCCTGATTGGTTCTCAACCATGGTAAGGAAGCATTGAAACGTAGGTAAAACATTCAAATTCTGCTTAATGGGATAGGCCTAAACCTTATATCGAAAATCATCTATGAACGTAACAAAATACTTCACCCGCCCAAGGATTGATAGGGCATGGGGCCACAAACATTTGAATGCACAAGAGCCAAAGGCTCACCCACACGCGTAAAACGAGACTTCTTATGAGAATTATGAGTCCACGTGCCATAAAGACAATGATTATGAATCAAAAGAAGAATAATCCAAGGACAGGAGGTATTGCAAATGGTTCAATACTTTTATTCCTTTCAAATATATGTGCCCAAGGCGACGATGCCATAAAGATACATGTAGAAGATTGTTCATAGCCAATACATGGGCAATAGACCCAGAAACAAGTGAAGGGTAGAGATTGCCAATCATAGTTATCGAGTATGAAAGGTACAATATGATATGGTACAATAAAATACGATACTAAATGATACCTTATTCATTACAAAATAAGATGACTACATGAGGATGGCTCTCATGGTCGCATGCATTGCATGCAACATGCAATACAACTAGAGTCTAGAACATATATGGATGATGGATCATAGTGACACGTGGATACAATGATAGTAGATACAAAAAAGAGAGAGATCTATGAATCTATGATGAGACATCACTATCATCATCAATATTATCATTAGAACCATCTGAATGCTCATCAAGACTGTCTTATTTGGTGAGAGCAAGATGCAAAGTGATATCTGTCTCAGAAATTGAAGGAATTTGTGACATTTTGCCTTTGACATTTGGGGCTTTTCATGTACATGCACAAATTGGGCTGAAATTTATCCAATTTCTCGACATTGATACACATTGAACCTCGTGCAATTTGGGGCTTTTGCAGTTTGGGAAAAATTTGTGCGGCATTTGGTCATTTTATGTACATGCAGGTTCAATTTCATGTAATTTGGACATCCAACACTTGGAAAATTTGGGGGTTTTGTTGAAATTGCTCTATTTTGGCAAAAATTGGCATGTTCTATGCATGATAGAGAAAATGCAGATGTGTGGTTGATACTTTGAGCACAAAATTTTGGGGCTTTTGACCGTTCGTGTCAAATTTTATGCCCATGAGTACATATACAACAAAAATTGCAGCTAAATTTTGGGATTTCTCATGTAATATGATGCATATGCTCTTGGAACAGCTGTAATCAGTTGTGGAGTGCTGTAGCACATGGTTTGATGCTTCTGAAAATTTAATTACAGATTTGAAATCTGTGCTTCTATGTGGTCATTTATTGCCGGTTGGTACTTGTTTGTACCTTGATCACTTGGGTGACAGTTTTGCGCCTGCATTTGTTGTTTTTTGGTCACATTTGGGCTGAAAATCATGGCTGGCAGCAATGACAGCAGTAATCTCATGCACATAAAGAAGCTTGAAGGAGCACATAACTTTGCAGTTTGACAAAAATAGTGCTACAATATCCTGTTGCAAAAGAAACAAGCAAAGCTGATTAAAACCAAAGGGGCAAAGCTCGTGGACAAGGAATAGGAAGATTAGGATGAGTTAAATGAGCTTGCACGCTCAACCATTGAGCTATTGATTTCAGATGCCTTGCTGTTTAACATTGAAGGTTTGGATTTTGCATATGCTATATGGACTAGATTGGAAGAACTGAATGCACAAAAAAGTGTTGCAAGCAAAGTGTATTGGTTGAAAAAGCTTATGTATTTGGGTATGAAAGAGGGTACAATAATGTTTACTCACCTGAGTGAGTTTAACTTTATTTTCAGCCAGTTGGTTGCCTTGAAGTTCATGATTGATGAGAAATTTAAGGCTGCTTTCTTGCTTTGCACTCTACCAGAGAGTTGGGATACATTCAGGACTGCTATGAGGAATTCTAATGTGATCCCTTTGTATGCTGATGTAGAGAGTGCTCTACTCATGGAAGAAATGAACCGGCAAAACAATGCATCCAGTAAGTCTTCCAGTGCTTTGCATACTAGGGACAGATCACAGCAAAAGGGAAAATATGATAGCAAGGGACGCAGTAAATCACGTGGCAAAGATATTGAATGCCATCATTGTGGTAAGAAGGGTCACTTTAAACGTGATTGCTACAAAATGGAAGAAAGAGAAAGAAAAGGGCAAGAAGACAGATGATAGCAAGGAAGAGAAGGACAAAAAATCTAAGAAGAGCAGTGTAAAAATTGAAGAGGTGAATGTAGTCACTCATGGCAGTGATAGTGGGAGTGACGTACTCTTTGTCTCTTCACACTTTGGTGCACATGCTTTACTTGCTGATACAGATAATGACATGCATACCTGGATTCTCGATTCAGGTGCTTCCTTTCATGTCACCCCTCATCATGAGTGGTTCTCTGACTATACAAGGGGTCAACATGGTGTTGTCCATCTTGGGGACAACTATGTATGTGACATTGCAGGTATTGGCAGTGTGCAGTTGGAGTTTCTGCATAGCTCTGTCTTCACACTTCAACATGTATGGCATGTACCTCAGCTCAAGAAGAGCTTGATTAGCACAGGGCGGCTAGATGATGATGGTTTTCATACCACCTTTGGTGATGGAAATCGGAAGGTCTGTAAGGGATCTAGAGTGATTTCCAGAGGGTGTAAGAGTGATACTTTGTATCCACTTCATGTATCTAGTGTGCGTGATCATGTTGTTACCGTGACCGAGCAGCCAAGTGTTTCTTTGTGGCATGGCCGGTTGGGACACATGAGTCAAACAGGAATGTAAGTGCTTTCTTGTTTGGGTTACTTGCCTTGTCTCGTTATGTTGATTTTGGGCATTGTGATCATTGTATTTATGACAAACATGCATAGATATCTCATAAAAAGTCTTTTTCGCTGAAATCTTCTCGTCTAGAGTTAGTACACTCTGATGTATGTTAGCTAGGATTATCTTTAGGGGGAAAGAAATATATTGTCACCTTTGTCGATGATGCTACACGAAAGGTATGGGTTTATCCTATTCGTAGTAAGGATGAAGTGCTTGACAAGCTTAAAAAATTCTTGGCATTGGCTGAAAATCAGACAGATAAGACACTTGAGTGTCGTCGCTTTGACAATGGTGGGCAATATGTATCCAAGGCCTTTCAGGCATTTTGTGAGAGCAAAGGAATAAAGAGGGAGCTCACTGTCTCTCATAATCCACCCCAAAATGGAGTTGCAGAGCGTATGAATCGGACCATACAGGATAAGGTCTATACGATGCTGTCTCATGTTGCATTATCCCATGGTTTTTGGTCAGAGGCTGTTATGGGATGAGGCCACTTTTGGTTCCTCACCAAAGTACAAAGCAGGGTTGGTTGCAAAGGGATACAAGCAAGAGTATGGAATTGACTTTGATGAGGTTTTCTCTCCTGTACTCGACTACATTGAGAACCATTTTGGGCTTGGTTGTAGTTGAAGATATGGAACTCATATAGATGGATGTAAAGATTGCATTTTTACATAATCTGTATGAAGACATATATATGTAGCAGCTTGAAGGGTTTGTGGAAAAAGGGAAAGAAAAGATGGTATGTAAACTCAAAGGAGTTTGTATGGGCTGAAACAAGCACCAAGAGAATGGTATCATAAGTTTAATACATTCATGTAGTCTCAAGGGTTTCATAGAAGTCAAGTGGATCACTGCTTGTACACCAAGAAGGCAGTAGAATATAACTTGATTATCTTGGTTTTGTATGTAGATGACATGCTGATTGCTGGCAGGGATACTCATGCCTTGGACTCACTGAAGCAAAATCTTCATGGCAGCTTTGACATGAAGGATCTTGGTGATGAAATCACATTCTTGGCATGCGAATACTAAGAGATAGATTAAAAGGCTTACTCTATCTATCTTAGCAGAAGTATATCTCCAAGGTTTTGCAGCATTTCAATATGGAGGGGGGGAAAATAATTGGGGTTCCATTTCCTTCATATGTGAAACTCAGTGCAGAGGACAGCCCTACATCTGATGATGACAAGGCTGAAATGGCCAGGATACCATATGCTTCAGCTGTTGGTATGTAACCCGACACTACAGGAGACAAAGAATCTCAATTATATTCCATCCGTTTTCAATACAAGCTAAAGAAGTATTGCAAGGAGCGCTAGTTTTGGGGCCAACAGACTGTTCATTGTTTAAGATTAAAGTGGTAAAGTGTGCATTTTCAGTTTATGTGAATTTAATACTTGCTATACTTGTTGATTAATCAAGTAATTACCACCCTCTCCAAGGAGGAAGGATAGTTTCAAAAGATCTCTTGATAAATTGACGTTAGCTATTTCATAGTCTTCATTGGTTGGGTTGATCACCAATGGTTAGTAAATTGTAGCAATAGCTCTCTTCTTTTTTTTTCAGCCTCCACAATGCTGGAATGAGGCTTAGTCAACCTCTACCAGCCTTTCCCTCACTTGCATGGGCTTGATACCAACTGTAACGTGTCCCTGGTCCACTTGTAGGACACGTCTTAGCAACCCATTGGGAAGAGAGTCTAGAAAGCGTCGCTCGGCACTCACAAGGAATGTCACGGGGTTTGTGATCTAGGTCTTCCCAAGTGTACCACGAAGAGGAAGCATTCCGGCCGTTCCCACTTAGGATCGACCTGAATCAGGGTTTTCCTAATAGTCAAGTTCTTAGGAGGTAGCTAGTGTCGAGCCCTAGACAAACTACTTTGCGCAGAACATCAGGGTCGAAGCGGATTTATATTGCACTTGGTTAAGGGAGAATGGAAAATGAGAGGGATGCGAAGCTCGACCTCTCTGCTCATAAGGCATAGTCCCATTCCGTTCTCCTAAAATAGCATATATTGAGACTCTAGCTCTATAGATTCTAGATCATTGTTACCTCGCTGTCAATTCCTTTGAGAAAAGTTCCCGGCCAACCGGGACCACCCTTTCGTAGGACGGACCCAGGGTCACATCCACCGCACTTTCCTCGGGTTGCTTTAGTTATCTAATTACCTACCACATTTAGTTTAACATGCAAAAATAGCTTCCTTAATTAACCAATTAATCATTGGTTCCTTCATGTAACTTAAGCACTGACATAGAAAATCAATGTCAAGCAAGTTTCTTTTTTCAATATTTGATCTTTATTTATCATAGTCTTTGGAATACATAAAATAACCTACCCGAAGGCTATTCCAGCAATCCTCAGGGATCGCTATTCCAAGTTCCATCCGTTGACTAGTATGCGGGCCTCGAGATTCCATCTCGAGTCACATCAGTCTCTTGTGCAGGATCCGGAGGCAAGGGATTTACGGCTAGAGCCTCCCCTGGTACCCAAGCATTCTCTGGCTCCAAGTAGCACCCACGGAGAGACCTCTCGCCGCGGGTTCGGTCCACGTACCCGGCGTGACTAACAACCCCCTTGGATAGGATCAGGCAGACAGTCGGAGGTAACTGAAACTATCTCTCTCTCCAGGCTTTTAACCTGAAGCATTAGTTGTTTTCCCGAATTAGTTTCTTGAGCAAAGAAGTACAAACAGTGCACCTAAGTGTACAATCACGAACATTCCAGTGGTCGTTCGTACGGCCAACTGCTAAGGTGTGATTCCTTCTCCCCGAATGCTTCCAGCATTCGATCCTGGATCAATCGCAACTTAGCAAGATCCCAAGGGTTTCGTAAGCTGAGTTGCTTGTTTACCCTCTTTCCTTGGGCTAGGGTTTATACCCTGTTAACTCAAATTGTCACTACCTTAGGTTTCCTTAAATTATAGACAATAAATCCTGGGCAACCTTGTCGCCCTAACTTGGTTGGTCAATTGCTTTCTTGGCAATTTATTACTACCCTGGCTTCACAAATCAGTCTTCAAGGAAGAGTGTTGAAGCAGGACGTAGAAAATTAGACTTGTAATTAGAACTCTTCAAACTTGGTCTAAGGTGTAGCAATGCTATTGTGTGATTTAGACACAAGAGCATATGATGTTGCAGCTTGTTGCATGAGACATGTGTCAATACCTAACTTGTGGGGATTATATCTCCCTTTGTACAGTATTTCTTGATCAAGAATACCTTTAATCAAGATATGGGGTTTGGGAGTCCTATTGACCCAATCCAAATCCCTAACCCTACTAGGCTTGATAAACGTTTTGGCCCTAGGGTCCCTTAAGTTCCTTGCGGAGATCTAGCATTTGGTCAATTGATTCTTAGGGTGAGAACCCTAGATTGTTCTTGTATGGCATTTAAAAATAATCCTAACATTTCGAGAATGTGGGTAGGACCTTTGAGATCGGAAATATTAGATCGGCATCCTAAGTGCGATACTAGGCAAAATTTTAACATAACTTAACCTAACCCAGCACATTGAGGTGTTCATCGTATGCTAACTATTCACGCCTTTATGAATCTCATGTGAGTTACACGATTACATGCGATCTATCTAATTGATTTGATTGTCTTACGATTAAAGGGGATCTTTCCCTTAGAGATGCAAATACTTTTCCTAAAAGATGTAAGGAACTGCAAGATGTATGAGTTATATCATTCCATGCGAATATGCAATATCAAGACCATAGACCTTTTTGCCTTTATGCAACTGTAGGATCTATAGTGATATTTCTTTTCCTTGCCTTATGCGGCGTTTATTGACATTCAGAGCTATTCTTATAAACCCTACGTTTTATGTATTGAATTCAGGCTTTTAGTATTTTAATGAAGATGCATCCTTTCCCAAATTCAAACTTTGATAAAAGAACTCCATGCATGGATGTATCATTCTCTCATGATCAGATGCCATGAATCTATCATTGATTTAATCCTTTTTTTATCGCTTATCTCAACCTAGAAATGTAGCTATCAAAGCATGCAAATATGTTTCATTGTCAAAGTTCGTGCAACTATTTAGACATTATCTAGTGACCGTCTACGATTATCCTATACACGGGTCACAACCAGGAAATTATTACATAAGTGCATTATGAGTTATATGCCTTGTTCTTTGCGTAATGCAACAATGACGCCTTCGCACAATTCCATCTTTTTAACTTAAGCATCATATGTTCAAAAATGCAACTACCCTTGACCATGGAAATGCAAGAAAATGCAAGTACTCGTCATGCAACTAAACTTTGTAATTTGAACGAGTACATAAATTTTACGATGCATTTAAGTTTTCCTACACCAAATAAAACATGCTTTGTGCATCCTTTCCATGCGGAAATATTATTTGGAACCTGGGCATTCAATGTCGGGGCGTTGTCCACTCTCGTACTTTGGGTGGAAGCTCCTGCATGCGCTCCTCTCGACTTTTGCTTAGGAGCCATAGACACAGTAGATTTTGACTCAGCAAACTCTCCTTGGTCCCTTTTTTCGATTTTAGAAATTGCCTTCAGCCCGGGATCTCCCATAGAAGCTTCTCAAGTCTTCTGGATAACAGGGAGATGATGTGGAGAGGATGATGGAGAGGATGACGATGGAGATGAAGATGACGATGAGGACGATGATGATGAAGATGATGAAGGCGACGGCAGCGGCAGCCTGGCGACGTGGTAGTTCTGGCGGCGGCAGCAGGCGGGCAGCTCCTCACAGCGGCGGCAGCAGCACCACACCCCTCCCAAACTCGGGGAGGGGGGGGGGATTTATATGGTGTGAAGGGGGGGAGGGGGGTAGCCATACAAGTGGCAGGTAGCATGCTTTCCCTCCCCATGCCCCTCCATACACCTACTCCCTTTCTCTCTCCCCACCATGCAACGGGTGAAGGAGAGGGAGTTATTAAATTTTTTTTGCAAACAATTCATTATCTCTTTTTTTCCCATGAAGGGGTGTTTCTGCGGTGGGCTACGTTATTTAGCCACGGCTTCCTATACACGACGCGGGGCTGGAGTTTGTTAATGCGCGAGGATGGAGCACTTAGCCCAAGGTTTTTCTGTTGTGGGAGATTACTTTGAATCGCTTTTGCGCGAGATTTAGGGTCTTCAATATTTCGTCGCAGAAATAAGTTTTGCCAAGTAGTAGTCTTGTAATTAGATTTTAAAGCCATTTATTTGATTTTTAGAATTAATAATTCAAAAAGTTAATTTCAGCCCTTGTCTCTGCCTAGAAAATTATATATGTCCATCTATAATTAAATTGGCTAGACTATTCGACTCTCGAGTGGTTCTAACTATTATATAGCCCTTGAATTGGCATTACTTAATTAATTAATGTTTAGTTCCTTATGTCACCACTAACATTTAATGGATAATTAAATGCCCTAGGCTCAATTTGACAGGAGGAATCTGAAAACACAAATTTACCTACTGATCTTGGACAATGCATACTTGATTGGTCTCAAAATTAGTGCTCTTTTCGGTATTTCTTTAGCTTTATTGTAGACGAAGTTGATTTACAATGGGATTCTCCCGATCCCCTTCGCAATCCAAACTCCCCTTGCTGTCCAAAGTGATCAGCAAGTCTTCAATTTGATTTGCCCCTTGATTTGGGCACTTAATTGGCCTTCATCCACTTCATAGACGATGAAAATGCCCCAAATTCAATGGATCACTAGTTCTCCACCTGAATTTAGCTGAAATTCACCTTCAGCCCTAAAAAATCAAGTCTTGGAGCTTTTAATTTTTGGCATGCTTTCCAAGGTTGCTGCTAAACCCTAATTTATGCTGTGAATTAGGGTTTACAACAGAGAAATATACAATTTCTTAGCCTCCAAGGTCCAAATGTTGAGATCTTTGAAGCAAGGCTATCAAATGGCTGGGAGATGAGAGAGAAAGCTGTAGAGAGAAGAGTTTTGTTCCGAAGAATGATTGGAAATCAAATGCAGCTGCTGCCCTGTCACAACAACATTAAATATTGTCATCTATAGTTGAGACATTCAAATAAGCTATCACCTTATACCTAGATGCAATCGCCCAGTTGTGGAGGGTTCGAATTTGCAATCGCCTCCTCAAAATTCACTGGTGGTTGGCTGCAGTGGCTGAAAATAGGTTGACCATGGTTGCTCATAGCTCTCCTCCTGTGTTAGCTACAGTAAGAATGATCTCATTTTTTCTCTTCTTTAGCCTTTTACT
The DNA here is from genome assembly GCF_053477565.2 of Lygodium microphyllum. NCBI lineage: Eukaryota > Viridiplantae > Streptophyta > Polypodiopsida > Schizaeales > Lygodiaceae > Lygodium > Lygodium microphyllum. The sequence continues at coordinate 120,215,339 of NC_141158.1, forward strand.
AGCCTGTATGGTAAGCCTTCTCAAATGGTTTTTTCAACATTATCCATCATTAAATATTAATTTTCAGCCTTTAATTACTGAAAATTAATCTAATAATTATTTCGATGGCCATAAAAATAATCTGACTGGCCAATTATTAAATTGCCTAGGCATCTTCCACTACCGAGTCTCTCTGTGCCATCTTTGACCATTAGATCAGCGTTAGGTACCATTAAATGCCACATCTCTAGTGTCATCAATTGACACTTATGGCCAAAATGAATGACCTGGGCCAACAATTGACACCAGATACCACCAAGTACTTGTGCAACATAACTTATAGCAACTTTTGCCTTTGATATCTCGTGATTTTCTTGGGTCCAGGGCTCGTAAATTTACTCTAATCCCTGTTGAACCTCACATGTGCAACATTTACTTAATCATGTGATTAAAAATTAATCCACATGTTAAGTGAGGTTTTCAAAAATACATGTCCTCATGACAAGGAGCCACCTAGTACTTCAGGAGTATAATTTGTTGTAACTTTTGTCTTTGACACCTACGAACATTTCAAGGTCCTTGGCCCCATCATTGTAACTTAATCACATGTGCACATTTTATTAATACCTAAGACAAAATGCCAAGCACAACATAAAATTTTACGTCCATGTGACAACTGGAGCAATATAAATGTTAATTTCCTAGCAGATCGAGTTCAAGATGGACTTTGTTGGTGAACAAGCAAAGAGATATACTCCATTGCAAATTCTAATTATAGATATACTAAACAATTGGAGATCAATGCTCCCGCCCCAATGTGAGCTTAGACTAGGAGGAAAGATGGCTTTGTGTCAAACAAAATAGCCCATTATGAACTTGGAAGTCAATCTTGCTCGAGGATGTCAAAACTTGCTAGACTTCATTAATGTGTGTGGAAAGTGGCACTTTGGGTCTACTGCACTTTTATACGGATGAGGCTAATATGCCCCACCACCACCACCACCCCTTACTCCCTCTTTGTCATTGGAGAGCCATGAGGGATGCCAACACACTAGGGCTAGAAGGCAAAAGAGGAGGTCTTGATGGCCTTTGCCCTCATTACAAAAGAGGAGCCCTTTGTAGCCTTGCCCTTGGCCTTTATTGGAGGGTCAAAGTCAAAATTTAAATATGAAACAATGATGATGATGACTCATTGGGACGTCCTTACCCTTGTTCTTCTTCTCCTCCTCCTCCTCCTCCTCGTGTTGTGCTGCTATTTCCTTGCATTCCTTTTGGAGATGCCTCTTCTTGCCACGATGCTGGTAGTGTGCTTTCTTCTTCTTACATGTCACCCCTCTCTGAAGCTGCTGATGCTTCCTACTTGCCACCATATCAAGATGGTGGCTACCCCTATAAATGCAAAGAAGCCTCATGTTCAAGCAACATAGAGATCATATGCTCAAAGCTAACACGTGTTGCCAATGTTTGAGCTCATAAGGTCTTTGCCACACCATCAAACTCAGGAGGAAGCTTCTAGATAACAATCCCCACAAGATGTGCTTTGGGAAGGGCTGACTGCATGTATTGAGGCTGATCCTATATGAATGTAACCCAAAGAAGGAATGGTTGAATCGTATTAGTTGTCTCAAACCTAATAGTTTGAAGTTGACCATAAAGCGTCACAACTCGCATGGTCGACGGAGTCTTGTACATAAGTTGTAATTTCTCCCACATTTTTGAAGATGTTCTGCAAGAGGTAACTAATAGAAGAACTTCTTTACAGATGCATTGAAGAAGACTAGAGTAGGCGCGGGAATTATTTGTGGCCCAAATAAGCACTGCTTCCTCATAATTTTCTTCATCCCAATCTTTTGGAATAGGTGGCATCTGGGGACATATGATGGCTCATGAAACAGCTCTCGTAGTCAATGGAGCCCTTGCACATAAACTGCAACTTTTACCACACTTTTGAAGACGCCCCATAGGAGGTAATCACCAAAAGAACCTCTTTAGTGACTCATTGAAGAAGAGCAGAGTAGGCATGGGAATCATCTCTCCCCCAAGTAAGCATTGCTTCCTCATAGTTGTCTTTGTCCCAATCTTTTGGAATAGGAGAGGGTTATCTAGGGACGTAAGATGGCTCCTGTAACAATGCATCATAGGTCCTTCTATAGAAACCAAGCTTTTGTGAGGCATACAACAGTCCAAGTAAGATAGTTAGGTCCCTTAAGTTTGTCATCAGTAGGGCAACATGCTGGTACCATTTGGGATTAAGTACAGAGAAGATGAAAATTGTGAAAAGGTTGGAGAGAGATAGGCACTTGCGGAGATAACCCAATATCAAGAATGCAAAAGTTCTGGTAGTATAGTTCAAAACACAAATAGAGGAACGATGGTGAAGAGACGTTGTGACAAAAGCACTACAACCTGTACGTGTGATCCGTCCTCTGAAAATCTGAATCATGCTGAAAAAACAAACTTGGCTGAAAACTTAGACTGCCAAAGAACAGAAGACTTGTGAAAAAAAATGTTGAAGATGGCTGTAAAACAGTAAAATTGTTAACTGCAAAGGCAAACCATTAGCTGTCCTTATGAAAATGGCTGCATATGAAGCAAAATACAGGCAAAAACGTAAAAGGAAGGGAAAAGCAGCAAAATGCAGGCTGTAAACAGCCATCTAATGACTTGAAACTGCCACCCAACACTCTGCTTAGCTGCCTAGACCTGTTCAAGTGTAGATAGCACAAAATGCAAGCTGTCGCAAAACAACAGCCAAAGCCAAGAGGAACAGACTTTGATACCATGTCAAAAAAGTGTGGAGAAATGGAAGCAAAGAGACACTGCTGATATAGACTGCAATGAACTCAAAGAACAGAAAATAGAACAGCAAAAACAAAGAACTCAAAGTGAATAGACTCGAGAAATGGAATGCATATAATAGCAAGGCTCAGGAACAGTACAAACTACCACAAAGGTACAAGCAGTGAGTCATTGGCAATGTGCACTAGTCTCCCCCTCTCTAGCTCCAGGAGGCAGTTTTGTGAGATGTGTATTGAGTGAATGACTGAAGTGACTGACAGTGGGAGAAGTGCAGCCTATAAATAGGCTGAAAATAATGCCAAAAAACGGCCAATCAGCCAGCATAATACTGGTGCCAAAATTCAGGCCAGCCAGCATAGAACACCTCTGGCATAAAATCTGAAATGCCCACACACAAACTCTGACACCCTTGTGAGATGTACTCTGCTAATAGAAAAATGTCAAGTTTTTGACGAAACTGGTCAAGCTTCAAGCTTTTCTTTCTCCCACTGCATGCAAAAATCCCATGCTGATTTTTAATGATTTAAATAATTATGGGTTTGCCCTAAGTTTCAGTTGGCTGAATTGAAAGGCTGCCCCAAACTTCAAATTTAAGTGGCCTTGCTCAAACAAACTTTCATAGGAAGGTCAAAAACGACTCTTTTGGCCCTAAATTGAAAGTTTCACATTTAGCTTTAGTTTACTAATTTCCAAGGTCTTGATCATGTCCAACATTGTTAATGCAATGGTTGTCATGCCTCGAGCCTGGGTAAGTTCACATGCTTGTTATAGTATTTGTGGAGGATCTTGCAGCATGGTATGCCTTAGTATTTATTCAAAATGTCTAGAATTCAAGCAGTTGAACTATGCATTCCACAACTATTGACAATAACATTGACATATCGTGCTAGTGAAAACAATAGCATGGATATATTGAGTGTCTCCTCTATAATGTGGATAACAAGCCCAACAAAGCAAACATCAAAACCACTTGTCATAATGTCAAGTACAAAAGCACGTCTTTCTTTATGCTAGGAACAAATAATACATCCTTGAAAGTAACACTATTCAGCTTTTTTAATGCTAGGAGCAAATAATACACATTTGAAAGTGACAATATTCCCATTCACTGTGGGAATGTGGACTTTTCCAATTCATTTTATTAGCAAGCAATAGTCTCTCCCTTAGATGTACCATCTAATGGTGCAAAAATATATGTGCATGCAGTGATATGCCAGAAGCACCATTTTGAAAAAATCAATGTTTTTCTTAGACTTACATCATGGATGGAAGGATCATACAAGCATAAGATAGCGAATGCCTGATCCCCAGAAGCATGTGCTTAGGTTTGTTGATTCATCCTTCCCACCCCCAAACCAACCTGCTATTTATTTTCCTTAGAAGTCTTATGCATGCACACACTAAGACGTTATGCCTAGGGGCCAGGCCTACATCAATAGTTGCACCTTTCTCTTTTTAGGTTTTTCTGCTTGTTTTGTTTGACTAGAAGATGATGAAATTCCTTTTCCTTATGTTGTCCACTAGATGATGAGTTTGCTTTGTCCTTTTTTAATCTAATAAGGCAAATACTTAATCACCTATCAAAGTGGTTGATCGGTCCATGCAGCTCTAAACACGGTACAGTTTCCCACTTCAATCATAAATGTGATAAGTGCATGTGCCAGAGTATTGCTACCATCCCTATGCAAGTGCTTTGTAGTGGGAGGTAGTGACTATGGATGAAGAGGATGTAACTTCCGATGAGCCAGATGTAGATGCATGTGTGCCACCTGCAGGCTGGCCTTGCATCAATTTCTATAACAACATTCCAAGGCTTCTTTGTCTGTTTCTTCTTGTATGTCCACATCGGATGGTTTGTGCTATCAAGTTTTACCCTTTGTTGACAACATCCAAACAAGTCATTATTTGTCTTTGCTATGATGTCTTAAGTAACGATGAACATTGCTGCTTTATACAACAGAAAATATAGCCAACAATGGCTGCCCCAACTGCCAAATGCACCTGTAAGACAAAGCTGACAATAGAAAAGTGTGATTTACCAACTTGGAGTCAGATCAGGAAATGAGTATCATGAATGCACTCAAAAAACATCCAAAACCTCCCAGTCAACTTTGCAGAAATTTCTTTGGGGCACAAAAAATTTTGGTCTTACAGGCAACTTGTTTGCAGTTGAGTAGTCCAAAAAATATGGACAGGCCCAAATTAGCATCTGGTTGCCAAATGTTGGGCTCGGTATGCGACCTGAATTTACTCCGAATTGAAGTTCAAAAAAGATTCTGAAAGTTTGAAACAGGTGGGGGGGGGGGGGGGGACTGATTCGTGGAAACTAGAGTTGCTGATTTTTCAGTCAAGGCGCATGATGGAAACTAGAGTTGCTGATTTTTCAGTCAAGGTGCATGTGCATAGATTGGCTCAATGAAGCTTGGGGATGCCGATTTGATACTCTTTTAACCAGCCATGTGAAATTTCTGTGCATCAGAAGAGCAACTGCTAGAGAAAATGCATGAGTGGGAGACCCCCTTTCAAGTTAAATTATTCAAAGCAGATCATAGGAGCAAAAAAGAGCATGAAAACGCTACTGACCAACCCAAGAGCAAATAGAGTGATATGTTGAGCATTAGAACCACTGTAAATTGTTCAGAAAACAATCTAACACATGTAAACACTTAACTCCTGGCAGCAATGCTATCAGCTGCAGAATGCTTCTATGCAATCTCAAGGACAAAATAGGCTAAAAGCTATGGTAAGCACCAGGAAATCTAGGGGCTTTAAAAGCATGCAACTAATCCAACGAGGATGACTAAAGCGAGGGAAGGATCTCTCTCCCTAACTCTTCTTTATCCTTGACCTTCCTGCTGAACCTTGCCTAGAAAGGTGGACATTAATCTGATGATAGGGAGATACTTGTGGAGCTTGTGAATAGAGGCCCTGACCTACCTCCACTTCAACAAATACCACTGCCACGAATGTGCCTCAAGTAGCATGATGCTATGTTTCCTGCAGTAAGTGGTCTAAATTGGAAACACGCTCGATAAGAAGGCATAGATGCAATGCCACTGCCCTTGATTCCATTGGCTATCTTGATGCAGAATTGATTATTTCATGTCACTCCTTTGGCCGATGGGAACCTAATTGAACAGTCAAAATGTGCTCTGAAGATGCCTATTCTTACTCAGTCTGAAGTCTCTTGACTGTGTAACTGATCCAGAGCTAACTTCGGATAGGCAAAGATCTCATTCTACTGTTTTGTGCTGTGATAAAAGTTCACCAGTCTGGTATCATACCACTTAGTCAACTAGATGCTTGTATACTAAATTGCATGATTTTGGTAAGACACATGATGGTTTTTGACTTCACATAGGAAGTTTGAGTTAACATATGACTGTGTGTGGTTGCAGCAATGGCTACCATATGTATGTAACAGCAGCGGTACTGCCAGTGCAGCCTGCCCTTTAGGGGGTCGATTGACAGCCGAGGTGTACAATCAGCTGGATCAATCGATAGACGTGATAAGCAATCTCAATGACAGCACACCATTTTTGCTGGATTTGGCGAACTGTCAATTTGTGCGGCAAGCGTTTACAGAGATTAGGGAAAGACACTGCCATCCGTTAAGGAAGTACATTGGATGGCAGTATATTGGGCTAATCTTGATTTCAGGAGGCTTAATGTTCTCAATCGTGTTATGGATTGTGTTCAGTAGGAGACGGCGGCACACGTTCTTGCACCCTCAAACTGCAGAACCGAGTTCTGGACAATTTATTTACAGGGGCCCGCCAGAAGTGCTACCTAAAACAGGGTGATAGCAAAGCTTTTAGCTGAATTCCCATGTATGGTATTTGCAGCTTCCATACATACTCCACATAGTTTGAATAGTGTCTGATTGCTCCCATATGTACTTTCACCTGTATCTCGCTTTACAAGTTTTTAACTTTTTTTAAAATTATTTTGGCTATTCATACTTACAAGCTTTGGAACATGTCCACATTTTGTCCCTTGGAAGTGTCTTACGATCTTCAGGCTGGATTTAATCTCTCTTGAACACATCAATATTCTTTAATCAAACCACCTTACACTAAAAAATTGAGGCTAGGAACTTCTTTTTGGTGATATGGGGATGTGCACGTGTGCTTGCGTGCTTTAATGTCACAACCTTCTCTCTGTAAATTTTACACCGAGCTTTGCATGCATTGATATAGTATGATTCCTTTAGGTTTATTGCGAGCATTACTTTGAGCTAGTGAGTTGCATCTAAAAGAAAAGGGTGACCCCGAGCTTTGCATGGATTGATATAGTATGATTCCTTTAGGTTTATTGTGAGCATTACTTTGAGCTAGTGAGTTGCATCTAAAAGAAGAGAGTGATCGATCTTGTTATTTGTTATGACATATAAAAGAACGCATGCTATATCTATAAGGATGTTTTTTGGTTTAATAGACTCCCTCCTATACACTTACATCTTAAGAATGCTACCAAGCAACAACGATGAATTTTGATGTGCAGTAAGATATGGATATTAAGTTATGGCTTCCAAAGTGACATGTGCATGCCTATAAATGAGTGATTGCCCCAATCATCATTTAACATACAAAACCACTTGAGCATTCAAACCTCATTATAGGAAGTATGTGTGATCCATTGTTGACGATTATACAACAATATTGGGTATGAATCATGATGATTAATGGCTCTTTTTAATGTAGGCTCCTTGAATGCATCTAGTGTTATAGTTCACTTATGTTTCTCAATAAAATCCTGGTAGCAATAGTCCATTTGTTTTTCTTCCAACAAATGGAGTAGAACATGCTACTATGTAGGATCTCTAAAAGGAGAGTCATGTTAATGCATTTAGTGTTATAGTTTCCTTATGTTTCTCAATAAAATCATAGTAGTAATGGTGCATTTGTCCTTCTACCAACAAATGGAGCAAAACATGCTTCTATGTACGATCTTGCTCCCCTTGTTTTAAGACAAACATCCAACATAATAGCCTCCTCGTGCATATTTATATGACCTTCACTCTTAATGAAGTAGCTTTGATGGATAACTTTATTATGCTATCCAAGTAACTTTATTCTTGAGACCACAACTTAACGTGAATCTGGGTTGCATAATACAAAATATTGGATTTGTATAACACAGAAAATGTGGGACTATAATACAATAACCCTTCATGTTATTGAAATATGCACTTTAAAAATGATCTCTTGCTCTACAATACATACAAAATCTTTTACTATTAATTTCCTTCTCATGCTTGTTAGCCTTCTTTATTTAAATAATATTTATATATTTGTACATACTAGTACAAGGTACAATTTCATTTACCTTTTTGACAAGCTAGAAAAGCTTGATATGCAATGTGCATAATGGACTTGTTTTGTCAAGATTTATCTTTTGGTAGTAAAACAGAAAAATAAGCCCTTGAATGACAAAGTATTGGGATTGCATGCCATCATCATCAACAAACAAGAAGTATTTGATAAGAATCAAGGAGAGCATTGAGAATTGTGTCTAGCAAAATCTCATTTGTAACAATGAAGAGTTCCTTAAGATCTTTGATCTTTGTCAAAAAATTGTCCATAGTCACCTTTATCCATATGTCTAATTTGTTGCTTGATAAAGAGTTGCATGTGTATATCAAGCATCTTTAGCTATCTTTTGTAAGCAAATGTGTGGGATCATTGTACTTGTAATAGATAATGCAATCAAGGTATGAGCTTTTGCATCTCTACCGTCCTAGCAAATTTGCTCAACAATAGATGGTGGTGGTGTGACATATATTGTGGTAGAACTAGAATCTACAACATCCTCAATATGAGTTTTTTCTACTACACTTATAGCTTCCATAGCCATAATAGGACACGACAATTTCTTGAACAATGTTCTAAAACCCTTTTGCAATCAATATATGATACATCATATAAGCCCGCAGTGGTTGATTGGTTCCATCCAACTTATCCTCAATAGCCAAGATACAAATAAATCATTTTTACTAGCCATAGTCATTATTGCACTTGATAGAAAAGTTGCTTATATAGAGGAAAATGTGTACAAAACCAATATATGCTATATTGCACAACAAAGTAGTTTATAAAAGGCCTTACCTTAGCCTACAATGTATTGATAGTAGCGCAAATGGAGCCCAAACAAAAAACTTGATAATATGAAGCCCTATAGGTCGTGTCACAATATTAGTCAACATGCAAATGCTCATAAAATCTTGTTCCGATTGGAGGAGATGGTGGAGAATGTTAATGAATGTGTCCAAGAAGTCAAAGCCTACTCTAATACTCAATTTTGGATTTGGGGTTGTACTAATGCACACAACTTAGAGAAGAAGAAGCTTGGGAGCACATAAAGTGTGCTAAAAAGTATCAATTTCAGAAGATTTACAAGACTAAGTTTTCTCTAGAGTGAATGGGTACATATACAGCACCAGAGGAAAAATACAATCTCATGAGGGAAAAAAGTGCCATGATGGTCCTAAATCTATTCATACACATCATTATTAGAATATGTTAACACTAGCTGGGGCCTATAATAGAATTCATTGGAGTTTCATAGATTTTCTGTTTTCTTGGTGTCTCTCTTGGAGCTCCATGTTTTTGTGTGCATCCAGGGAAAATTTCCATCATTAGGTATCAAAAGGGGTTGAAAATGAAGGAAATGGCATTACTAAGAGAGGAGAAGAATCCAATGGATGCTTGTAAAGTTCCTTCTACCATTGAAGAATTGGAAATTCTCATTGTTAAAGCTACTTTCTATAAGAAATTTATCCCACAATGGTGGAAACACATTACCATCTTGATGGAAGCTCTATGTGGTGGACTCTTTCCTCTCCCTACTAAAGTAACAGAGATCTGCATCTTGGTGACAAACTATTTGGGAGCAAATTTTAGAGCAAAAACAAAGAGAATGACCATCCATGGGAGATTTAGCTTTCATTGAAGAGTTTCCAAACATCATCAAGTGGGAGATTGTGAAGAAGCTTTAGGAGTTGTGGTCAGTTGAAGTTCACAAGAATAAGAAGGAAAATAGTTGGAATTTATTTGTGAATGCCCAATAGTAAGATACATGGGATGCTTGGTGCATTGACAACCTTGTGTTTGTTCAATTAGCGACCCATTGGAATTTGGTAGACAAAGTTTTCTTCATATCATACACTACTGAAACTATCAAAAGAAGCTGGCATTACTATGATGATGGCACCACAATGATGCTCATAAGAACGAGTTTTGATACCTTCAGAACTGAATATCTTCCCCTCTGTAGTGGAATGAAAGATGAATTCAGAGACGTAGAAAAGGAGGAAGTAGAAATGTTGGCAAGAGAGTCCTCCAGAGATTGAAGCGCCTCTGATTTTTCTTTGTTGAGTATAGACAAATTGGGTGGATCTAACTCTTGATGAATGATGTGATCAAGAGGCAAGCACTAGAATGAGTCCAGAGGTACATGTGAGAAGAGAGAAGGAAAAAATCAAAGCTGAGAACCAGTTAGCAACAAAAGCCTCCTTTGACGCCCTAGCGACACTCTTTATAGAAGTCCCCATGGCGACTCAAGGTCCCCTTCCTAGATAGATTTGTTTTGGAAATATTGATGGACAGGCTAGCAAATGTAGTATTGTTGTCCATTTTTAAGGGAGAGTACAATGAATAACCTGATCTTCATGTAGTTGAGTTCATGGTAGCATGTGCAGCCAACAATGCTAGAACCCTCGAGCATTGGTTGGCGATATTCCTTGCCACATTCAAAGGTGCGGCATTTCAGTGGTATGAGAGACAAGTAGTAGGAAATTTGGCACATGGGATGACCTAAAGTTGGCCTTCCTCCCTAAATTCAGCCGTAAAGGTTTTGAAGAGCGGATAGAGTGGATTTCATAAACTTATGTTAGTTCTCTGGTGAACGAGTGAAAGAATATGCCTCTAGAATGGAATCCATATTGAAGAGATGGACCAACCATCACTTGGATGAAGGCATCCAGAAAGGAGTTTTTCTTAGAGGTCTACAACCATAAGTTTGTAACTTTGTGGAATTAAGAAGATTGGTCAATGTGTAAGTTGTATTGGAAGGTGCAAGACTGTATGATGAATTTGAAGCAAGGCTGTTGATGACCTCAGGAAGAGGAGTCTTACCTCCTTCCATGCCAGGAATTGTATATCCACAAAATGCAGTCCTAGGGAATGTTTCCTACCCCTACTCAAAAGCAAACAATGCCACAGTACAGTGCACCGAATCCACAGTGGGTGGCTGCAGATGATAGTACCTCAAATGATGGTTCAACCACAACAACAATGACCTCAAACAATTCCCCAATTGCAACTCAACAATAGTGGAATCCTACCAAGTGGAACCGACAACAACCACCAGTTTCAACAAGAGCCCCTACTCCAGTGGAACCGACAACAACCAACCAGTCTATGCAGTAATTAAGAGGCTTTCCAAAACCCTACAGCCCCTACTCCAGGAGGAGAAAATTTGAAGGAGTATTTGTCCAATTCAATTGCATCAAATAAAGAGATGATGGATGTGATTATAGAACAAATACATACATTCAAGGTGAATATTGGCAATATATATAGTCTTGCAGGAGGTGGAAGAGATAAGATGTAATCTAATACATGGTCCGGAAAGTGCCATCAAGTGGGACATTTAGCCGCTAAATGTACCTGAAAACTAACCATCCCTGGAGCCTTCAGTTCGTACTATTTAAGGAAAAACCATACAGAGGATATCTGCTCTTTGAAGGAGATGCATGAAAGGAAGAAATATGAAGAAGTAAGATTCAACTTGTTGGAATCCAAGATGACTACTGAGGATATCGGACCAAAGCCTAGAGAATTTGGTCCTAATTTCGGCCCAAGGAGGTTTTTCTCTCAAAGTTATAGAGGATGACATTATGACAGTGGCCAGAGATTAGAAGTGGAGTGTTACAGATGTGGAGAAAATGGACATATCTTATTAAACTTCCCAAACGTGAGAAGGTCTATGGACTACAAACCCTTATGCAGTGGATGCAAAGGAGAAGGCTACACTGCAAAAGACTGTCTTAGTCTAGCTCCTGTGAAAGCTACCACTGATAGTAGCTGTTGGGGGTAAAGGCACCTCTGCCTAGCTGCTCATGTATTACTACACTGACAGTCACCGCCACTGCACAGTGCAGGTGGCGGACGCCCGTCACCGTCACTTTATTCTTTATTCTTAGAGTGACAATTTGAATAAAGGAAGGCCTGGTCACACATTGTGACTATTGGAATTCCCATTTCTTGCCTCTCTCTTTCTTGCTTTTGCTCTCCCACCATAGCTCTCGAGTGCAAGCTTCGATCCTTCTTACCTTTCAACTGGTATTAGAGCTCGGCTTCCCGACTCTTGAGCTTGGTTTGTGGCATTCTCAGCTTCCCATTGACTCCCCATTCGCATTGGGTCTCCTTTCCGGCAGCCATATCTGACTCCTTCGAGCTCCCGTCTCTCCTCGGCTTCCCGAGCACCTTCCCGGCTCCTTTGGGCACCCTCAAGACATTCACACATAGGTATTGCTTCACTCTTTACATGTTTTACCTAAGTTTTCAGCCCTCTTGAAACATGGTAGCCATTACACTCCCAGCTCTCATTTCATATGTGGGCTACTCTCCCCTTTGCTGGAGTTTGTTTGAGGCCTTCCTTGGCTTTAACCGGACCCCTCCGAAGCTTGGCCACCATTTTTTGCAGCCCCAGGACCAGCATTTACAATTGGTGGAATCACGCAGCCCTCCCATATGTGTCTTTAACATTGACAGTCACAACATCAGCTCCCCCCCTCCATCTCCATTTCGGGCATATGAACATGCTTTGATGCTTGGTTTTGATGGTTGATGTGTTGGCATAGAATTTGGATTGATTTAACACTATTTTGGGACTATGATAACAATCCATAGGCAGTTTATGACAGTGTTACACTGACATTTGATGCTATAGCTTGTTTGGCATTGTCATTCGATGCCCGGTTGGTCCCGTTTGATGCTCGGATGTTAGGGGAACGTATGCCTATTGTTTGGCAACCATTTGGAGCTGATTTTGGTGCTGAAATTCTCAGTTTTGAACAGTAAATCACTGCTGTACACAGTTGGGCTGAAGTCATTTTACTCATGTATGCTTATGCCTATGCTTTTCGGGCTATGTTTAGGGCATATATGGTAATGTATTGACACTTGGGGCTCGACACAGAGCTTGGTTTTGATTCGGGATCGTTGGTTGAGCTTGAGCTCGCTTTGCAAAGCATTTGGATGCTCCGTATTGGATGTACTTATGGCATGTATGTTGCTTATATCTGATCAGTCTTGACATGCTTAGCCTATGCCATTACTACATGCTAGTTACATTGTTTGGAGCCTATCGCTACTGGAGCTCGGTCTTGGCTTGACCTTGGATTCCCGGAGCTTACTTGAGCTATTTATTGGCTTGCCAGAGTTGTATCTTGGGATGTACTTGATGTCTTACATGCTTATGGATGCTACATACGGATGCTCTACCGCCTACATGTCCGAGATGTACCATTGATGCTTGATCTTGGACACTTGTCACTAGTGCTTGTACATGCTTTGTTCAAGCTTTGTTGCTTGATATTTACATTGGGAGCGTCTTTGGATGCTTGACAGCCATTGAGCAGGCGGTCTATGCTCTTTGAGCTTTTGAGACTATTTGGGATCTTTTACCCTTCAGGATGATGCATGATGGTTCATATGTCTTGGTTCCTCTGATGCTTATGAGCTGACTCTTTGCTTTGGGTCCCTCTCTTTGTGAGCTGACACCTACTTGCGTCAAATTTTGGTAGTGGCAGGAACACTTTGCCCCGTTGACTGGGGGGTGTGCCTACTCACTGGCAAATGTTTGTATGACATGTTTGGGTGTTGGATTCATGCTTCTCAACTGTCATATGCCTATGTTATGGCCGCATGATGCCGGCTTTGGTCTTGGCAGTATCTGATTGGCCTGGGATCCGATTTTGGCAATGTTAGCTCTCATACTGAAATCTGTAATTTATTACAGCAAGCATATATGTATGGATTGACATGGATTTTTCATGCTGAAATATTATGAAATGATGTACTTTCACTAGTACTTGGTGGGAAGCAACTTTGATTACACTTTTCTCGCCATTTTCTCTCGATTTTGGTGATTTTTTGGTCATTTTTTGCAGTAAACAACAAGCAGTTTTGAATTGTCTACAGTCTTTTAGCCTGCATTATGGCGAGTTCATCCACTGAACATGCTATTTTCAACATCACAAAGCTTGATTGTATGAATTACTCTTATTGGAAGAGCCAGATTTGGCAGGTGTTGGTGCAGAAATCGCAGATCAAACCTTTGAGGTTGAGCGGGCATCCACCTGCAACTATGCCAGATGAGGAATGGCTTGAGCTTGATGAGTTATGCAAGTCCACTATTGTATTGTCTCTCACAGAACAGGTTCATTACAATGTCTTTGAAGAAGAACAGAGTGCATGGTAGTTGTGGGATAAAATCAAGAATCTCTATGACAAGAAAAGTCCCGCGAGTCAGATGTATTGGCTGAAGCAGCTTATGGATTTGCGCATGAAGGAGAATGTGACTATGTCTGCTCACTTGAGCCAGTTCCATGCTATACTCAAGAACTTGACTTCGCAGGACATCACTTTTGCAGAGGATGTCACTCGTCTTTTCTTGCTTGGTACTCTTAATGAGTCATGGGATGTATTCCGCACTGCATTATGTGCCTCTACTGCTACCTTGAAATTATCTGATGTTGAGAGTGCTCTTCTGCAGGAAGAGGTTAACCGTAAGAATTTGGATGCCTCTCATGTGTTCGCATGCTATGACAGTTAGAGGCATGAATGATGGATATGGAAAGTATGGCAGTGACAGTGGTAGTGGCCGTGGACGGGATTCTCAGAAATCTCGGTCCAAGTCTCATGGGAAGTCATGTAGCAAATCCCGTGGCAGGAATGTAGATGTTACTTGTCACCATTGTGAGAAAAAGGACCATATTAGGCCACAATGCCATGAAGTGCACAATGAAAGGCGCAAAGATAAGGGGAAAGACAAAGTGCATGATAATTCTTCTGATCGCAGCATAGTGCCTGCAAAGTCCAGTGTTAAAATTGAAGAGATCAATGTTATGCAGCCTGAGGATGTTGATGATGATGATTATATCCTTGCAGCTTCTTCTAGTACTTCGCAGATGACAGAGATACACTCTATGTATGCACAGTGTTGGCTCTTGGACTCAGGTGCGTCCTTTCATGTGACACCTTGCCGAGAGTGGTTTCATTCATACTGTACTGTTTCGGGTTCTGTGCGCTTGGGTGATGATAGCTCTCTTGATATTGTGGGCATTGGTGATGTTAGGTTGCAGTTTCCTTCTGGCAACAGTTTTGTTATGCAGGATGTACGTCATACATGTACTTGCTTTGACACGCAGTCTCATGTCAGCTGGACAACTTGATGACGCAGGATATCATGTATGTTTTGGAGACTCTGCATGGAAGATCACTCATGGCAGACTTGTGATTGCGACAGGTGCCAAGGTTGGTAGCCTCTATCCCTTGATTGTATCGGCTTCTTCCCTTGATCATGTTTTGTCTGTGGATTCTATCCCCTATGTATCTCTTTGGCATGCCTGTTTGGGCCATATGTCTTTGAAGGGAATGAAAATGCTTTCTGGTTTGCAGTACTTATCGCCCCTTGATTATGCATGTTTTGATTCATGTGAGCATTGTCTTTATGGCAGGCAGACTAGGTCTACATATAAAAAGTCTGGTAGGCCATGCATGAGTGAGCCCTTGGCATTGGTACATTCGGATGTTTGTGGGCCCATGCCTTGTCAGTCTATGGGTGATGCCAAGTATTTTGTTACTTTCATAGATGATTTTTCACGGAAAGTTTGGGCTTATCCCATTAAGCTGAAATCCGATGTCTTGGTTGTGTTTCAAAGATGGCTTGCATTGGTTGAGAACCGGTCTAGGTATAGGCTAAAATGCCTAAGGACAGATAATGGGGATGAGTATGTCTCACGTACTTTTGAGTAGTTATGTGATGAGAGGGGTATTAAGCGTCAGTTTGACCGCCCCGTACACCCCCCCATAATGGTTTGGCTAAGTGTATGAATAGATAGGGAGTGGTATCATAAGTTTGATGCCTTTATGCAGTCACAGGGCTATAGCAGGAGTGCTATGGATCCGTGTCTTTACACGAAAAAAGCCCATGATGGTTCTTTATTGATTTTGGTACTCTATGTGGATGATATGTTGATAGCAGGGAAAGCTCATGATGAGCTAGATGCTCTTAAGGCTCAGCTTAAGAAGAGCTTTGAGATGAAAGATCTGGGATAGGCCGCTCACATACTTGGTATGCGTATTAGATGCGACAGGCATGAGGGACTCCTCTACTTGTCACAACAAAGGGAGTATATTCATAAAGCCCTTGAGCGCTTCCGCATGCAGGACGTAAAGCCTATTGGCTGTCCATTGCCTTCTTATGTGAAGGTATCACAGGCTGATTGTTCGCAGATAGATGAGCAGAGGGCCAAGATGGCCAAGATTCCCTATGCATCCGTAGTGGATAGTCTTATGTATGCCATGATAGCCACTCGTCCAGATATTGCCTTTGCAGTTGGTGTTGTGGCATGCTATATGGCTACACCTGGCAAGAAACATTGGGATGCCGTGAAGGGTATCATGAGGTACCTGAAGGGCACTGCACATATGTGCATATGCTATGGCAGCCATGATACAGGAGTCGTGGGGTACACTGACTCTGATTATACAAGACATGCAGATAGTAGGATGTCCACTTCTGGCTATGTATTCACATATGCTGGAGGTGCTATTTCTTGGATGTCCAGGGTGTAGAAATGTACGGCCCTTTCTACTACAGAGGCCGAGTATGTTGCAGCCATTGAGGCTTGCAAGGAGGCCATTTGGTTGGGTCATTTGGTTGCTGACCTTGGTATTGATGCTATCCCTACACTGCATTCGGATTCTATGAGTGCTATTCAGTTAGCCAAGAATCCATAGCCAAGAATCCATAGCCAAGAATCCGGTCTTCCATGCGAAGACGAAATACATTGAGGTAAGGTATCACTTCATACGTGGGGTCGTTGAGGACAAGTCTCTTGATCTTATCAAGATCTCAACTAACCAGAATCTTGCAGATCTGCTCACGAAAATCCTCTCTATAGTGCGCTTTTCCTTCCTTAGGAGGTTGATGGGCGTGGGATGAGATGATGTCTTTCCTCATCTTGTTGTACATGTGTACATGTTGTACTGTCTTTTTCTTTTTCTTTTCACTCCTCACTAGGGCAGATTCACCTTTAAGTGGGAGGTTCTTGGGGATAAAGGCACCTCCACCTAGCCGCCCGTGTATTACTACATTGACAGTCACCGCCATTGCACACTGCAAGTGGTGGGCGCCCGTCACCGTCACTTTATTCTTTATTCTTTTAGTGACAGTTTGAATAAAGGAAGGCCTAGTCACATATTGTGACTATTGGAGTTCCCATTTCTTGCCTCTCTCTTTCTTGCTCTTACTCTCTCGCCATACCTCTCGAGTGCAAGCTTCGATCCTTCTCACCTTTCAATACCCAATAGAAGACCCAAGAACCTGCCTCCAACTTGTGGAATTGGAAGTTGCTGCAATAACGCGTGCCAAGAAAAGAGAACCCAGAGTTCCAAAAGAGAACATTCCCTCTACCAAAATGGTGAAATTTAATCTTCCTAAGGAGAAATAGAACAATACAGAGCATAACAATGTAGTACAAAGCACTACAATGCCATAGAGAGCTGCAGAGACAATTATATAGATAGGTTCAGAGGTCCAAGAGATAGAGGATAACAAAGTACCTCCAGCAATAGAAGAAGTGTAGATGTTGCCACACCCAGAGGAAAAATGAAAAATAAAAGCGGGTGTTTCTCCATTCCCTAGGTGAATGGAGAAGCCCATGAATCCCATCAAAGAATATGACTTGGTCAAGGACCTAGCCACCTTTAAACCAAACCTAACATTAATGTTGTCTCCTAGATGTCGAAAGAAATTCAAAAGCATACTAACAAGAAAAAGAGGCCTAAGGATTGCTCCTACCACCATCCCTAAGTTGAACAAGACCACATAGTCTATGAAAGACGTGGATGTGGCTAATGCCTTCCTCAATTCTGGTACCCCAGAGATTGGCATGTGGATTGAAGGATTCTTTATAGTAGATACATTGATTATTGATTGATGGAGGTTCATCAGTGAACATAATGACGGATGTGACAATGAAGAATCTAGGCTTGTAAGGAATGCAGCCTACACAGTGGCTTATTAGACAGGTAGACCAAAGTGGAATTAAGCCTTTGGGCATTCTCCCATACGTGAAGACAACCCTAGCAGGAGGAGACTATTGGTGGCTAAACTATCTAGTGGTAAAACCAAATTCCTATGGGACCTCATAACCTCTGCTCTTGGGAAGACCATGGCTTTTTGAACTAAGGGCACGGACAGATTTGTTCAAAGAAACCCTAATCCTAGGCAGAGGATCCAACAAAGTGGTGTTGAAGTTGTATGGATCACAAAAAAGTAATGGATCCACTTTCATTGAAGTCTTAAGAGACTCTTCCAATGAAATAACAGATGGCACGTCAGGAGACGAAGAAGTTGTCAAACATATTTTTCCCAAGAAAATAGTGGCACAGTCCCTGACAATGAGCACTGTAAGCCAACTCCCAAAAGAAGAAAAGTCTTTGTCAATGGGTGAATACCTCCTTCCTAACCCAAGAATGACTTCTGAAATTGCTTGTGACAGTGAGATAGAGACACTTGTTACATGGCCGTAACAAAGACAAAAGCAGAGCTAGAGATAGACATTGGGACATAAGCAGAGCTAGAGAGAGGAGTAGACATAGATGCACAAGCAGAGGTAGAGGATACCACAAAGAATCTATTATTCTCTTACAAAGTCCCTATAGAGGTAGAAACAGAGTCTGAAGAGAATGAAGATGATAGTGAAGAAGAAGACTATGAGAGCGAGCCAGAAGAATCTATCCTACCCAGAAAAGGCACAAATGAGGAAGAAGTTTCAGAGGCTACAAAAGCAGAAGATCCCATGCTATTAGATAGAATGACGCTGGTATCCTTTGGATTGGTTAATGAATCACATCATATGAAAAATATCCATAAGAAATGGATTGAGTAAAATAGACCTTCCTTCAGTAGTGGATCTTGTCATTCGAATCTACTCTTTCCAAGAGAGGATGATGATGATGTACCTTGCCAAAAACCACCAGTCCTAATAACCAAATAGATCTCTAAAGGTCCTTGTTGTTTGACATTCTTGGAGGCATCCTCAGAAGATGAGTCCTTGAGTCAAGAGATAAATAACCCTCTCATCAGATTCGAAACAAACCTGATACCATTTCAATATCCCAAGGAGGAGCAAGTTCAGTCCCCATGGAAACAGGAAGTTGATTCTAGTGGCGTATTAGATGAGAAGGCCACTCCCTTTTTTAAAGGAGTTGGATCTCTACCCAGAAGTAGTTTGTGTGGGACCTTTATACGCGAAGTGGAAGGTGAAAAGCAATTAATGTTTGTTGATGGTATTGAACATCACCTAAAGGTGGGCACTAGTCTTTCACAAGAGGAATTGTTAGTCATGTATGACCTACTGAAAGAGAACTTAGATGTGTTTTCATGGTCCTACAAAGATCTAAAGGGGATTGATCTGATGGTATGTCAATATCACATCGACCTAGAGCCTAATGCCAAGCTTGTGAGGCAAATATAGAGGTGCATGAATCCAAATTACTCCTCCCTCACGAAAGCCAAATTGTTGAAGCTCCTTGAAGCCAAGTTTATCTATCTAGTGTCCAATAGTAAATGGGTTTCACCCATCATGGTAGTACCCAAGAAGAATGGAAAGCTACGAATATGTGTAGACTTCCGAAAGGTGAAGTCCAAGACCAAGAAGGATCACTTCCCTATCCCTTTCATAGACTAATTTCTGGGCACATGGATGGCCATGAGCTCTATTTCCTCTTGGATGGATTCAATGGATACATCCAAGTCCAGATCGTAGAACAAGATCAATCCAAAACAACCTTCACAACAGAATGGGGAACCTATAATTATAGAGTGATGCCATTTGGGCTTTGTAACGCTCCTGCTACCTTCCAATGAGTGATGATGGCCGCATTCTAAAATCATCTGCATGATTTCATTGAGGTATATCTAAATGAATTTTGTGCATATAGCCTAATCAGTGAGCATTGGGGATACTTGGAACAATGCTTTGACAGATGTCAAGAGTATATGATCTCTCTCAACCCTGACAAATGTGTCTTTGGAGTCTCTTCCTAGGAGTTCTCTTGGACCACATTGTCTCTGCACAAAGGATAGCAACAGACCTTGCAAAGATTGAGAAGATTATAACTTTAACAGTGTCAACTAACCTCAAACAATTGAGGGGATTCCTCAGCCATGTGGGTTATTACAAAAGGTTCATTGCACACTTTGCGACAAAGGTATCCCCCTTGTGTAAGCTCCTGAGGAAAGATGCAGAGTTTGCATGGACCATTGGTTGTGATGAAGCATATAACACCCTAAAGTAGTGTCTAATTAAAGCACCCATCATGTAGCCTCTTGATTGGACAAAGGAATTCCATGTGCACACTGATTCATTTGATGAAGGCTTAGGAGTGGTCTTATGCCAAAAGGGCTCCTCAAAGTTAGATCAACCCATTCACTATGCAAGTTGGAAGGTCACCAATAAAGAAGGAAAGTATACAGTGACAGAGATCGAATGCTTGGAAATGGTATTTGTCTTAGAGAAGAGTTCGATTTTGAAGTGGTTATTGAGCCTGGTTGGCCCATGTCCTAGCTGATCATCTATCGTGGATCCCTCAGAGAGTGACAAAGAGGAGCAGGATGACCCTGACCTTTTTGATGCTTCCCTTTTTCTAGTCAAAACTGTCACCCCATGGTATGCAAATATAGCCAACCTCTTGGCTACTCAACAGTATCCTCTTGGCATCTCTAGCTGGAGAAAAGATTTTGTTAGAATTAGCTCCCTATACCTTGTTAGGTGGCGCTTTGTATAAGAAAGACAAAGATGAAGTACTGCGCTGATGTGTTACAGGAGACGAGATTGGGATAGTGCTGAAAGCATGCCACGACAAGCCTCGTGGAGGAAATTTTGCAAGAGAAGCAATAGCCAAAAAGGACTTGCTCATAGGATATTGGTGGTCAACCCTCCACAAGGATGTCTATGACTACTACAAACGTTGTGATGCTTGTGAGAGAATGAGGAAGCCTACCAAAACTAGCATCGTGCCATTGCAACATATCCTTTCCCTAAAGCCGTTTGAGAAATAGAGAATTGACTTCGTGAGCCCCATTGATCTACTAACTAGAAGGAAACAGAACAGATACATTTTGCTCTGTATGGATTAGTGACAAAGTGGTGTGAAGCTAAAGCTCTGAAGCAGGATGATGACAACAACATGGCCTTGTTCTTGTATGAGAATATCATCACCTATTTTGGCATTCCCCTCGAGCTAGTCAATGATAGTGGCACTCACTTTCTCAACAAGATTATGGAAGAATTGACAGAATTGCACAAGTTCCACCATTGCAAGTCCACACCTTACTATCCCAAAGCCAACGGCCAAGTCGATCTTATCAATCACATCCTCTATTCAATTTTGACAAGGACGATTGCTGCACATTTCTATGATTGGGACAATCAACTTACAGAGGCTCTCTGGGCATACAAAATCTCCTATAAGGCTACTACAAGAGAGTCACCTTTCCAGTTGGTGTATAGTACATAGGCTGTTTTCTTGTTGAACTGGAGTTGCCCTCTTTGTGCGTGGCTATCAAGGAGTGCTTGGGAGATGATGATTCCTTGCAGTACTGTCTCTTGCACTTGGAATGTCTGGATGAGACCCGTAGGATGGCCCTATAGTGCATGGAAGCCACGAAAACTTGAAGAAATGCCTATCATGATAACTTCATCAAGCAGCAGAAGGAGTTCAAGGAAGGCGACTTAAAACTAGCCTATGGTTTATGTTTTGGCAAGTTTTTAGGCAAGATTAAACAAGATGGATGGGCCCCTGTAAGGTGCTTGATGTCAATTCAAATAGTTCTATCTAAGTGCAGACAATCGATACTTTTGATAATCCCTTCTTAATTAAGGGATATTGTCTCAAGAAGTATTACCCTCCCTAGGGATCCTGACAATCACCGCCGCAGATAGCTCCTTCACCCCTTGCACATCGACTGGTAAGGCTTTGCCTATTGCTCTTGATCGCCCTCCTGGTTATCCTGATGAGGTGACCTTGTTCTTCTAGCTCCTCACAGGCACCTCCCACCCCTATATTGCTTCTTTTTCGTCTAATCTAGCAGGGGTGGTGCAAACGATTTTGATATAGGGTACTCCTGCTATTCTTATTTTTGAAAAAAAAGACAACATAAATATATATTGGTGATGAGAGAAAATGACTTTGGTCCCTATCATGTTGATCTATTCTTTGACAAAAAGTGAAAACACTCTCGGGAGTAGGAAAAAAGAAAAAAAAGAGAGAAAAAAAATCTACTATGGGGGGAGAAAAGGAAGAAATTCCATGTTGTAATAGGCCTCATTCCAAGAAAAAGGTGGTAAATACCCTTGAATAGAAAGCTGGTTGTGGAAAAGGTGGCAACACCCTGTAGTCCAAGATGGGCTTAAGTAGATACATAGGGAGACTTACCATAAGTTTGATTCTTGCGTGCATGCTCAATGGTTACATCTGACATCTACTTATTAAGCATGCTAGGCTCTTCATTTCTAATACTCATGTTTGGTTTCTTGCCCCGAGATCTAGATTTTCTCTTAGATTTCCTCCTGTTCTTCTTTGCTTTTGATGCAATCTGGCCTTCAACTGATAGGGGTGGTTTAGCAGGGGGTTTTGATACCCAAATCCATTGGTTACCTGCGTAATACCCTTGAGCATGTAGCGACGTCTTGGATATCCATCACAGTGTTGTGCTAGCTCTCCATCGGTGCCTTCATCTATAAGGCTTGGGCTTCTTTCATGGTCTTCTACAATGTTTGTAAGTCCAAAGCCTACCCTTGGCATTGTCTCCTGACCATCTTATTTCAAGCCTGGCCTCACTTCCTAGTTCTCTCTATTCAACATGCACTTGTAGCAACTCTTTCAACAAGTCCTTGCTCTCATCACTAGGCTTGCTTGGCATGTCGGGATGTTTCTTTTCTTTCCCTCGAGGTTTGATGAGGTCACCCTTACCAAAGGTTGTGATTATCCTCATACCCAGTAGCGTCAAGTGTATCCTCTGTTGTCATGAAGGGAAAATACAACATTAATATTTGCACCTTGGATTAATTCCAGCCTTTGTAAATTTAGCCCTAGCCTATGTGTACATGTGTGAACAGCCCTTAAGTTTGGAAGAGGGTTAGAATAAAAAGGGACTAGAGGCCAAAGGCAAGACATCTTTTGATCATTCAATTATCTTGGCTTTACAATTTTCTTGGAGTTAGCTTCTTCTTAGCCTATGAAGCACTCAGCCATGGCCGTCATGTATTCTTGAATCTCCAACCATTAATACATGATGAGGATGTCTTGGTGCAATAGATTTGTTAATTCTTTGTTGTAGCTTAGTTAATTTTCAATTTCAGTTAGATTTCATTCCATGGTTGATTGCTTTCATTACATTGGTATCAAAGCAGTAGCTTAGATCCTTGCAGAAGTCATTTTCAAGTACTTGATTCAGTTTCCTAGGCTAGGGAGAGCAAACCATAGTTAGAAATTTGAGTGACAGGACTTGACATGACATGAAGGCTTCAAACCGGAGTTACATGTGAAAGTCTGCTACAAACAGGAATGAAGATGGCAATTCTTGGCATTAATAATGGAAGAAATGGAGGGCTCCAAACAAAATAGTAGGACGTGATCAAGATTTGAGCCAAAAATTTGGGTAAGTGGACAAACTAATGGTTACAGGATTTAGAGGAAGGAAAAGTTAGAGTTACTTTTCATGAAACAAAGGGTTTCTTCTCTTTTCCTTCAAGCTGTCCACAAGAATCCATGGCCAAGGCAACATCAGATTTTCTCCTTCTCACTTCTATCATGAGAATGTATTGGATGACCTTTTTCCATGCTTCAAGAGCTTCAAGTGGAGTAGCTAATATAGCTACTTAGCATCATCGTGGATTTCTGGTACATGAGTATGTACTCACGCTGTTTGCGCCGCCTGCACATACTCCCTTGCTGCGTGGAAAAATTTCAGAGATATGATGTCTCTTAAGCATTGCTAATGATCTTCAAACCCTGGGCAAGAGATCTCTCACAAGTTTCTTCAAGATTCTTACTAGTTTGGAGTTTTCCCTCTTCTTCAAAACCCTAGCTATGGCAGTTTGGAACATCATCAAAGATTCCTGAAAATTTTAAAGCAAATCATGGGGCTTTTTTGGGCAAAGCATCTCTGAAGCTTCCTCAACCATTTCCCCTCAAGAATCCATCAACATTGGACCGACATTGAAGGAGATTGAAGCCAATGGAGGTCTAGGTGTTCAATGGACAGCATGAAGCTTTCATGCCATTAAATTTTGGCATTCCCTCTCAAATTTCGGGATCTCTTGGACACATTGAAGCCCTCTCTATTACCTATTGCAACCTACTTCAAGTAGAGAAGGTAATTGGTCTTCATCAACCCTCATTTGGAGCATTCATGGAGTCATGGAGCTTTCATGGGATTAATGAAGCTGAAGCTTATCAAGGAAGGGATTATTCTTGAAGATTGAAGATCACTTGGACTGATTTTAGAAGGATTATCAAGCTCAACTCACCTATGTCAAGCATTATGGATTGAAGGTCATTCCATCAACAATGCTCTTCTCCAATCAATTAAATGAGGTACTCTAATCACTCTTAATTTCTCTTTACATCCAATTGCTGATCTCATTTCCAATTGTTGAAGAGAAATAAGAGGATTAATGAAGCTTTCATTCATAGCTTAATGTATTACATGAAACCTAAAGGTTATGTCAGTCATTGTCTTTGCTAAACCTTTTCAATTTACTGAAATGGCCATCTCTAAATGTCTCAAACTCTTCCATAATGAATGAGCATTACCCATCTACTTTCATTCACTGAAATCAATAATTTCTTGAGCTTCATTACTCAATCTTTATTGCCTAACCCTGACATGAAATTGATTGCCTATTTTGCCTCTTGATCATAAGAAAATCATTACCCAATTGGTAAGTGAGAAAAGCTTTGTAAGCAGTGAGTCACTGCTGAGGTAAATACCTCTCCATTTCTCATTTACATTTCAGTCTTTTCAATTCCAATCTTGCATACCATGAAAGGGCAAATGAAAGGCAATTGTATTTCCTTCCTATTCCATGCATATCATACTGATTTTTAGAGCTAGAATTCACTTGC
Organism: Lygodium microphyllum; assembly: GCF_053477565.2. Classification (NCBI taxonomy): domain Eukaryota; kingdom Viridiplantae; phylum Streptophyta; class Polypodiopsida; order Schizaeales; family Lygodiaceae; genus Lygodium; species Lygodium microphyllum. The sequence continues at coordinate 120,240,547 of NC_141158.1, forward strand.
CATGTACATGCCCATGAGGAAAAGTGGATGCCGGGCGAGTTGGTAGGACAAAAGAGAGGTGACCCTCCCCTACCGACGAAGACCCTAAAGGGGAGCACAACCCCCCCCCCCCGGCTCGAGAGGGAACTTTGCAAACCCCTCGGGTCTCGGATCCCATGCATTTTCAAATTTAGGTGCAGGTACAAATCTCAAAGGCACTTGAAATCAGCCTACAGCATGAGTTTATGGGCAGTGAGTTCTTGAGATATTGGCAAATGTATGGTACTCATGAATGTATGGCAAATGTATGAAGACATATGGCTACAGTAAAATGTATGCATCCTATGGTAAAGACACTATGGTTCAGCATTAAAGTTTGGGATAGAGTATGTATACATACCCTCATTAAAGATTGCAGTCTACATTGAGTTAGACAGCTATTTTACTGGTTACAGAGGTCATTTTCAGTATGGGTAGACGTATGAGACTCTCCTACAGGGATATGAAGTTGGTACATGCTTGGTATTGATGGTACAAGCCATTAATTGACTAGAACAGGGTATTCACTGCCTACGGGAATTTTCAGACAGCAACAGAAAATCCCTTACAGAAATTTCTGTACTCATCCATTTTCTGCACTTGATAGATCGTTGGATAGAGGGCTCTTCAAGCTTTGAACAGAGCCAAAGACCTTGTAATTTGGAGCCCTAGAAGTGAAGATAATCAAGTTTTTCTATTACAGGAAATTCAGGATAGAAATCAACCCATGGCTAGGAATAAGAAGAGAGACCCTGTTTTGGATACTATCAATGAAGAATTGAAGGAATATCAACAGGAAAGGGATGAACATCAATAGGAAAGGGGTGAACATGACACTTCTCAAGATGCCATTTACCGAATGCATTATGAGAACGAAGAGGTCGATGCAAGTTCCACCCACTCCCAATAGGGCAACCATGTATTTCATTAAATTTTTTGTCAAATGAAGCTTGATTCATGGGGCTTTTGATCTTTCTTGCTTCTTGAAGCTTCCCTACATGTTAAGGATGCGACATTGAAGGCTTTTGTCAAGATTGGAGTAACTCTTCTTCTCAAATTTAGGGAAAAACAGGCCAGCCACTCAATTCTTCAAAATTTTTGGTCTTACAAGGCTCAGATCATGGGGCTTTTGTATTCTTCAGCTTCAAGAAGGTCTCATTAAATCTACTACATCAAAGGAGGGCCAACATTGGAGCAATCTATCAAGAATTGAATGCATTTTCTCTTCATGAAGGCAAGAAGGTTCTGAATTCTCATAAATTATTGATTCTAATCAAGAATTGAGGTTTCTTCAAGGTTCTTGGATTATCTATAGCCCTTTCTTGAAGACATTCAATCAATGGTGGCATTCCCATAATCAATTGAAGCTTCTTGATTGCTTGGAGTTGGAGCAAGCATTATGGGGTTAATCTTCTCTTGAAGTTGGGCCTATACCTTTCAATTTGGATCAAATTGATGGTGGATTTTATAGAGTATTGACCGAATGTGGTTCATATACCATTCTTCAACAACAATCAAGAGGTAATTCTTGTTCCCTACTCTTAATTTTCCCTATTAATCCACTTGTTCAAGCTTTCCAATTGCTGAAAGGGAAGAAATTAAGAGTAAATCATTCATGTCATGATCATATAGTACCTTACCTAGGGTGTTGATTGATGTTGTTTACTGATTTCCAGCTTTGTCCATTCATAAATTGATGCCCAAATGATTGCATAGATTGATTCATTACTCCTTGATTTGTTGCTTGATCAACCCATATTACAAACTCATGCAATTTCCTTTCGTTGATGCTTAAGAATTTCTTAACCTCTAACTTTGGGGTTTTTGTGATTCAATCCATTGAGAATATCCAATAAATTGTAAAAGGTGAGCATAGTAAATCAGTGAGTCATTGATTACTATTGATAAGCCTTTCTCATCCTTAGTTTTCATACATTTTACCCTTCAATTCTTACATACCATGAAATGAAAAAATCGTGATTTAGCCATGCATTGTATTCCTTGATTGTTAGAACACTAGATCTGCCATGTATATTCCGACCGAGGAAAAAGGTCGAAGCCGGAAGAGATAGCAAGACAAAAGAGAGGTGACCCTCCCTTGCTATTTAAGACTTTGTAAGGGTGCACAACCTGGCCCGAAAGAAACTTTGCACACCTTTCAGAGTTTCAGAGCCCACGTAGGTGCCCATCCTACTGTTTTATCCCTCACCATAGGTGGTGGACCACGGAAGACCACTTGGGAAAGAGTGGATGAAGATTGGAAGACTCATGGTACCAAACATAGCAAAATAGGGCAGCCAGTGACATTTTGATCAGATATACAGGTCTACAGGTACTTTGAAGTTGAATCCAGGTGAATGCATGAGCTTCCAGGTCATACTTCAGTGTCCACAAGTAGTTATTGATGATCCATGACAAATGGGTTTGAAACACGGTCCAAACAGTGAATTTATAGGCTATTACAGGTTGCTGTCTAATCCTGGACAGTCATAAAGAATCAATTACAAAAATGAGATACTTCACTCTGAAATAATGGTTCTTATACTCAATGCGTAGAGGACAAAGTTAGCTTTGACCTTAGCTATAGAACACTTAATTTGGACCAACGGATCAAAAGTTTTGGCCATTTTAGTGACAGGTGGTCACTGTAAACAGCACTGGGACTGGTTGACAGGGTACACTGTTTTGATCCAAAGCAACCACATACCTCTTCCAAAGTTGTTATTTTAGTAAATCTGTATATCTACATGTTATTATATTTGTGTGGAGCTATCAAGCACTTAGATTGGAGGAGAATAGCTTTGGATATTAACCATTGTTTATCAGGTAGTCCTAAAATTGTCACAGTTTGCATGATGGCAAGGAACAAGAAGAAAGATCAGGTATTGGAGCCCATTAATGAAGGATTAGAAGATTACCATGCTGAAGCTAATCCTATCATTGGAGCTACATAATAGTACAACAAATGAAGAGAACCATTGGCCAAGGGTTCCTTTTGACAATGAGCCCAAAACTGAAGCAAATGTTACCCATGATTCCAATGACTTCCAACAGTTATCAAAGCAAATTGGTAACTTGAATGAAGGTCTAATCCAACTCACACATTCAATGGATGACAACTTGGGTAATATTATCACTCATATGAAGCAACAAAACCATAGAATGGATGCCAAATTTGAACAGTTAGTCACAATATTCAGCAACTTGGGTAACAAATTGCAAAGCAATTCACCTTCCCATGCTAAAAGATGTACCTATTGTTCATGGCAATGTGAGGTTCACAACATCCCAACAGAATATACCATCTACTTTTGAACATGGGGGACCTTCTAAGGTGAATGAAACAGTTCAGCCTCATACCAATTCATGGAATAGGAACAAGCCCAACTTTACTAGTTCAAGAGACAAAGGACAACAAGATTATTCTCTGCATGATGACAGAAATGAGTTTATACATGGATGTCATCCCTTTTACAAAGAGTTTGGTTCTCAACATACCCAAGTTTCTCATTCCAGAGATGATCAAGGGCAATATGCACATCATAAAGCAAGGAAAGGAGACAATTTCCAACATGCTGAAGATCAACAAGATAGGTTGTCACATGGGATATCCACTCATAACCAACATTCGAATGGAAACTCGTTGTTTGGTTGTCAATCTTTTGGAAATAATGGAAATGGACAACATTCATCTACACATAATCATGGACATCAAGCAATGAGTGATCATTCTAATAGACAACAATCTTTTGGATATACCAACCATAATGGGCAACACTATCATTATGACAAGGAATACAAGGACAAGGTCAATATATCTAATTTTAAAGGAGATACCCTTCATCGACCGAACTTGAAGAATGGCTCAACAAATTGGAAATGTATTTCACTCTCTACCCATGCAATGATCAAGCAGAGATTTGTTATGCAGCCCTATACCTAGAGGGTTATGCGCATACGTGGTGCAGATACATGAGCAAGATTGGAGAGAATTTTCAGTCTTGGGAGGACTTCAAATCAACCATGACTCAAGTATTCATGTCAACAATGGAGAAAGAAATGCTTGAAAGGAAATGGTATGATCTTAGGCAAAGGGGTTCTAGTGTGAGGGAGTATTCCAAACAAATTTTAAACCTCTCCTTGTATGTGGAAGGCATTTCCGATATAGCCAAATTGAACAAATACATTTTTTGTCTTGATCCAAACCTATCAACTAAAGTAGGGGTAGCCAAGCCTACAAATGTTCATGCAGCCATTCAATATGCCAAGAGGTACAGCCAAAAGTATAGAAGAGATCTGACTTCATTTTAGCCCAAAACAAAAAAGCCTATGAGATTTGGACAGTAGTTCAGCCAACAATGAGAAGGATTTAGAGCTGAAAACAGGTTTCAAAATAATTCCAGCAAGGTGCCAACCTATCCTACAGCATATGCTTCAAAACATGGCAATATTTTCAGATATAATGATGATCCAAAAGGATATTTCAAAAGGGCTGAAGGTGCAAATAGGCAATATCCCAATAATAACAGTAACAAGGTACTTCCTAATGATAAATCCAAGGGTTTATGCTGCAAATGTGGGGAGAAATGGTCTCTTGAGCACAAGGAGAAGTGCAAGGGATATATAGCAAAGTCTAATATGTTGAATATTGAAGACTCTGATGAAGAGGAGACACAAGAAGGACATCTTTTGCAAGTAGAGGCAGTTCCTACTTGTGATGAGATGCATGAGCATGATGATTAGGACACACAGGAGGAATTAGAGCCGGTTAGTAATTTTCCTTATGATCCACATGGTCCATTTGATCCTGGTGGATCTAAGATTGATTATCCTTCTATGGTTACTTGTCAGCCCATGTTATGTTCCATATCTCAAGATGCATGGTTGGGTTGTAAAGGTGAAAGTACACTTCGGCTTAAGGGAACTATAAATTCAAAGGTTGCCCATATTCTCATTGATACGGGCAGCACACATAGTTTTGTCAATGCCAAATCATTATATGAGCTGAAGTTATTACCTCAAGAGATAGAAGTTCCACTGAAGGTACAAGTAGCTAATGGTGCTCAAGAGTTGAGTAAAGAGATATGCCAACAGACTCCAATTGAATTATCACAGACTTGCACTATTATGACGGACTTGATTGTCCTAGAAATGGATCCCATTGACATCATCATTGGCTGTGATTTGCTTAAACAGCTTGGAAAATTTTCTTTGGATCTAAATCAGATGTTCATAGAGTTTACTTGGAATGGGCAGCAAGTAAAACTAAATGGCATGGCGAGAAAGCAAGTGGAAATAATCAGTAAGAAGAAGATGAAGAAGGAAATTAATGCTATGTCTTGCATTTTTACACTTCTTCTATCAAAGGTGGATGAAAATCAGCAATCTACTTCACCTAAGGAGCAAGATCCATATCTATGTAAACTCTTGGAAGATTTTAAGGATATATTTCAACCACCTACATCATTATCTCCTCAGCGTGAAGTGGATCACCCTATTGATTTAATGCCTAACACTAAACCCATCAACAAACCTCCTTATAGATTATCCAAGTATGAGAGAGAAGAAGTAGAGAAACAGGTTAAAAACTTGCTAGAAATGGGGTTTATTCAGCCTAGTCAGTCACCTTTTTCTTCTCCCATACTACTTGCCAAAAAGAAAGATGGGTCATTCAGGATGTGTATTGACTATAGAGACTTAAACAAGAGCACCATAAAGAACAGATACCCAATTCCCCACATTGATGATTTGTTGGACAAACTCAAAGATGCAAGAATTTTCACAAAGATTGACTTAAGGTCAGGATATCACCAAATCAGGATGAAAGCAGGGGATGAGTACAAGACAACTTTTAGAACAGAAAGAGGTCTCTACCACTTTTTAGTTATGCCATTTGGACTTTGAAATGCACCTACAACTTTCCAAGCTCTTATGAACAAGATTTTGCAACCATTCTTGTATAAATTAGTCTTAGTATTCTTTGATGACATTCTCATCTATAGCAAGAGTAGAGATGAACATCTGAAGCATGTCAGAGAAGTCCTTGTTACCTTGAGAAGACACAAGCTTTTTGCAAAGGAAAGCAAGTGTACTTTTATGGCTAATGAAGTAGAATACTTGGGTCATATAGTTGGTGAGAAAGGAATTATGGTTGATCCAAAGAAGGTTCAGTGCATCAAGGATTGGCCCAAACCACAGAATTCTACTTCACTACGAGGATTTGTTGGACTATCTTCTTTCTATAGAAGATTCATTAAGAATTATGCCCATGTAGCAGCTCCTCTTACTTATAGATTAAAAAAAGAAGCTTTCTTTTGGGATATTACATCCACTAAGAGTTTCAATGAGCTGAAAATTCTACTCATTTCAACACCTATTTTAGTGTGTCCAGACTTTTCCAGGGAGTTCACTATATTTGCTGACGCTAGTGGAAGAGGTATTGGGGCTGTTTTATGCCAAGACCATGGTGTTATTGCTTATGAAAGCAGGAAGTTGGATGATAAAGAAAGAGAGCTCCATGTTTATGAGCAGGAAATGTTAGCCATTCTTCATGCGATCAAGAAGTAGCATCACTACGTTTATGGCAGCCATTTTAAGGTGAAGAGGGACCATTGTGTGTTGAAATATTTGCTCTCTTAGCCAAATATTTCTCCCAAACAAAGACGATGGTTAGCTACACTTCAGGGATATGATTTCAAGCTTTCTTATATGGCATGCAAGGATAATGTAGTGGCTGATGCTTTATCTAGGATGTGGGCATGTTCTGTTTATGGCATTTCTACCCTACATAAGGATTGGATCTAGGACATTCAAGAAGAATATCTTTTAGATGAGCACACTGCCAATATTGTGAAGAAATTATAGCAAGATGATGGATCTGAATTTTCCAACTTCAAATGGCAAAATGGACTTCTTTGGTTTAAAGGGAGAGTATATTTGACCCCTCAGTTATCATTTAAATCTCGAATCTTACAGGAGATGCATTCTTCTCCTTTGGCAGGACATATTGGATTGTTTAAAACCTTTGACAAGATCCATAAATGTTTCTATTGGAAGGGACTTTGGAAAGATGTCAAGGAATATGTGATGCAGTGCTTACCATGCCAACAAAGATTCAAATCTATTGCCTAGTGGTTTACTTCAGCCTTTGCCTATTCCACATGGTAAATGGACTAATATCAGCATGTATTTTATTACAGGACTTTCTACCACTAAGTAGGGCTGGAATAGCATTTTTGTTGTGGTTGATCATCTTACGAAATCAGCCCACTTCATACCTACCAACGTCCAATATTCAGCCAAACAGGTGGCGGATCAATTCATGGAAGAGATTTTCAAACTTCATGGATTACCTATAAATATTGTTTCTGATAGGGATTCCAGGTTCATGGGGAATTTTTGGAAAAGTCTTTTTACTTCCATGGGTATAAAACTAACTCCAAGTACTGCCTATCATCCACAAACAGATGGCCAAACTGAAAGGGTCAATAAATGGTTAAAAATCTACCTCAGACACTTTTGTCATGATACACAAAATGCATGGGATCATTGGATTCATATAGCGGAGTTCTGTTATAATAATACTTATCACATGAGTATTGGTATGTCACCATTTGAGGCATTATATGGATATAAAGTCCAAGTACCTTCAGCATTGTTTCATGATGAAGTGAATCCTCTTTCTCGAGAAGAGTTAGAAAAGATGGAAGCCTTAATGAAGCAGTACAAAGAAAATATCAGCAAGGCACAAGAGACAATGAAATCATATGCAGATGATTAAAGAAAGAATGTGGATTTTGAAGAAGGAGAATGGGTATTTTTGAAAGTACCTAAGTCTTGTTATGTTTCTCTCAAGGGTGGACATAATAAGCTTGCTCATCGCTATTATGGTCCATATCAAATCATAAAGAAAGTTGGGGATCTTGCTTACAACTTGATCTACCTCCTACCACACACATTCACAATGTTTTTCATGTGTCTCAACTCAAGAAATACATTGGGCCTAACATACAAGTTCTTGAATAATTACCTCCTCTTGATGAAGATGGTTTAATCATCTATGAGCCCGGAAGAATTGTTGGCAAGAGAGAGAAGGTTCTAAGGAACCGTATTGTTATGGAATACCTTGTCAAGTGGAAGGGATTGCCTATGGAAGAATCATCTTGGCAACATGCTACTTATTTGGATCAATTTCCATGGCTTCTTCAAGAAGATGGTTAGTTCATTATATAGTGGACTGCTTGCTATATTCATTTTCTGCCATGAAAATAATTGACCTATCAACATCAAAATTGGATTTTAATTATATGGATGGATACCTTATGAAGTATAATTCATTTATGTATCTCATATGCAACAATATGACATTTCTATCCAAAATTATGGGTCATTTACTCCAGGACAGCATTCCGGATTTCCACTGTTTTAAGCTTACTTTGGAGATTCTTCTCAATGGAAGATTATCTTCTTCAATGGACAATTTCAACAAGGATATTCAACATTGGCCTCTCATTTCTTCATACTTATCATTCATATATCGTTTCACTCTTCAAAGTTTTGAGGACAAAACTTTTGGGCAAGGATGGATTGTAATAAAGCAATTTTCATGTTGCTTTAATTAGGAAATTAGTCTATTTTGGACTGGAGTATAAAAGGCAAGAGAGTGCCAATGTAAATCATCTTTGAATCATTTTACACATCTCCACTTCTTGGAGCTTGAAGGTATTTCCTTCCCCACCATTGTAAGGGGTGAGTTCCTTGCAGCAGCCTTCATCAATTGATTCTCAAGCTTCCATGGCTTCAACATCTCTTGTAATTCTTGGTTGTGAGACATCTTGAATTAAGAAATGACAAGCTATGGTTTCCAACATTTCTTGTTAATTCAGCATTTCCTATTAGTTCTATGTTAATTTCCATTTAAGTGGCAACCTTCATTTCACTGGCATCTAACATACATCGGAATGTACTAACTCTAGAGGCAAAGATTTCATTGAAAGAGACTTTTTATGAGATGTCTACATGTGCTTACCATAAACACAATTATCACAGTGCTCAAAATCAACAAAATGAAGACAAGGCAAGTAACCCAAATGAGAAAGTACTTTCATTCTTGTTTGACTCATGTATCCCAACTGGCCATGCCACAAGGAAACACTTGGCTGCTCAATCACAGCAACAACATGGTCATGCACACTAGATATATGGAGAGGATACAAAGTACTGCTCTTTGAGCCTCTGGCAATAATCCTAGATCCTCTGCAAATCTTTCATTTTCCATCACCAAAGGTGGTATGAAATCCATCGTCATCTAGATGTCCAGTACTAATCAAGCTCTTCTTGAGCTGAGGTACATGCCTTACATTCTAAAGAGTGAAGATAGATCCATGCTGAAACTGCAGTTGCACACTGCCAATTCTTGCAATGTTACATGCATAATTCTCCCCAAGATGGACAATACCATGTTGACCTCTTGTATAGTCTGTAAACCACTCACTATGAGGGGTGACATGAAAAGAGGCACTTGAATCCAAAATCCAACTATGCATGTCATCATCCATATTGGCTATCAAAGCATGTGCACTGAAACATGAAGAGATGAGTACATCCTTCCCATTGTCGCTCTCATGGATATCTACATTCACCTCTTCAATCTTTACATTGCTCTTCTTAGCAAGCCAACTCTCTTTCTTCTCTTCCTTGCTGACATCCTTCTTTTTGCCCTTCCCTTTCTCTTTCTTCCATTTATAGCACTCATGTTTGAAGTGACCCTTCTTTCCATAGTGATGGCATTCAACATCCTTGTTATGTGATTTACTGCGTCCCTTGCTATTAGATTTTCCTTTTTGCTACGATCTGCCTCTAGTATGCAAAGCATTGGAAGACTTACTAGATGCATTGTTTTGCCGATTCATTTCTTCCATGAGTAGAGCACTCTCTACATCAACATACAAAAGCATAGCATTAGAATTGCTCATAGCAGTCCTGAAGGTATCCTAGCTCTTTGGCAGAGTGCAAAGCAAGAACATAGCTTTGAACTCATCATCAATATGAAACTTCAAAGCAGAAACTTGGCTAAAAATAGAGTTAAACTCAATAAGGTGAGTAGACATTGCAGTACCCTCTTTCATATGCAAATCCATGAGTTTCTTCAGCCGTAGACTTTGCTTGCAGCACTCTTTTGGGCATACAATTCTTCCAGTCGCTTCCAAATGTTATAAGAAGAATCCAATCCTTCAATGTTAAACAACAAGACATAAAAAATTGATAGCTCAATGGTCGAGCGTGCAAGCTCGTTCAGCTCATCCGAGTCGTCGTGCTCTACATCAGCTTGTTTTGTTCCCTTTCCTTTAATCGTCTTTGCTTGCTTCTTTTGCAACAAGATATTATATCACTGCTTTTGCAAAGTTGTGTGTTCCTTCAATCTTCTTGATATGCATAAGATGATTTTCACTGCTGCTAGCCATGATTCACATTCAAATAACTATACAACAGTAAATGATAGCCAATGCCAAGCAATGGAAGCTCCAAAATCCACTCAATAGTATGTTAGGAATATCCGTAAGCATGTAACATCAAGAGCATACATTAGTTCATTGCGCAAAGTACCTCAAAAGCATTCAATGATAGTAAGCATACCAATTTCTTGACAAAAATAGAGTGTAGTGGTACTAAAGAGTGTATCTCAATTATGATTTTAGATAGGTATATATACTATGTACAGCTTGGCCCTTATGGGCGGAGACGGGCACTACTCTTTATCCCAACACCTAACTCTGCATTTCTTGGCCAATAGCCCTAAGTGGTGTGCTGGCAGGTAGTGTGCAAGCTCTATTTAAGCAGCATGCTTGTGGTACAACTGCATTCCTTGACTTTGGTCGTGGAGGTGAGACTGGTGTGCTTACGCTTGAGAGATCATCTAGCTCATATTCCAATATGGACTCAGCATCCTTTAGGTGTTGCTGGGCTTCTTTTACCCAATCCTTGACCTTTTTGATGGCCTCAAGTTGGCATTTTGGGTTGGGATACTCCCCAACCTTTGTACTCCCCTTCTCAACCGTCTTTGGAGCTGATGTTTCTGCCTCTGCATCTATCACTTTTTTTTTTACAGGTAGCATCGTAACACTCTTGGTTTTTAGTGTGACTTTGTTGAGAATAGCAAATGATGCTTGCATGTGCGCACGTAAAGGCTGGATGTATGCCTAAAAGAGGCTACCCATAAGAGGCTTTGTATGAGAGATATGACAAAGATGTATGCTCTAGAACCTCTAGGAAGAGATGTCCAAAATCCCATATGCACAATGACTACAATTGTACTATCCAAAAAGCTATAAATGCATGTACTTGGTTGACACTCATTACAAGGTAATGGAACTATCAGTTTGAATTACTCAAGACTGTGTTTATGAGCCCAAGTTAATCTATCTTGGAACCTAATTCACTTGAGTTACAATCTCTCATTCTGATAATGTATCATGTGTTTGATTTGGGTCCACCATAGCTAACTAGCTCTAGACCCGTGTTTTTAACAAGGTTTTAGAGCTATGGCTGAGCTAGGTAGCTAGTAGGCATAGTCTTTCAACATTTCCTTCTCATTTTTTTTCTCCTTTGTACAAACCATTCAACACTCACTACTATGTAGGAGGTGAAGAAGCTTAAGGAAGTGTTATAGTGCTTTTCAAGAAGATCTGCTTGGAGTTCACATTGGAGGCATTGAGGCCCATTGTCATTTCCTATCCTCAAGTTGTCATTTGGGAGAAAAGAGAGAAACGAAGACAAGAGACAAAGAGAAAGGGGCCTTGGAAGCTTGTAACTTACCATATAAGTCATCTCGTTAGTTCAAGAGAGCTCTCCAATCGAGTCTGCACCTAGAAGGTTCAATGGCCATGGCGAGACCGAGGGGGAGTTCTTGGAGTCATCAAGGCTGCACAGCCAAAGTTCCGATCTCTGCACGATCGCGTTGCATTTGTTGTGAATGTTGCCTTCCTCTCGGCCGGCCACTCCCTTATAGCAGCTGGCTCGCGCACATCTTCTCCCCCTCTAGAAGGTGGAGAGAGTCATGAGGATGTAGGTATTGATGGCTGGAATGATATGCTAGGGGCATATGCTTTTCGATACTCTGGTTCTTGCCAACAAGGCCTCTACAAGTGTGTGTTGGTCAAAGATATTCTTGTAGATGATATGCTGATGGTGGATGTAGCTCCCCTTGATGATGGCTGCAAGGAGCCTCTCCACTTGGATATCCGGGTCTCAATTTATGTTACCAGCTTAGAGGGGTGTAATTATAGTCAACTCTACAAGAATCTCAATGAGTTGGTTGAAAGAATCAACTCTGACTTGCTAACAAAATTAGATGCTCCAACACCTAGCATATGCAAAGTAATAGCTAGGGAGTTGAGTGAGGAAGTTGTGGGTGGAGTTGGGTTTACAAATGCAGAAGAGCCACGTGCAAATCTGCCAGAAGAGATGGCGGGAGTTTCTTGTCTAGGAGCTCGCCCCTTGCAGACGGCCAGAAGCTATTCATGTAAAGTCAATAGTGCAATCATCGACGCAATCAACTCTGGAATCTTCATTTATTTTTTCTTATTGTGAGCTGAATTATTAAGGCTTTAACTCCTTTATAATAAAGCCATGTTCACACCTACTAGTTAAGCTTTGAACTCATTCACATTATCCTCTTCTTCATAAGTTGAGGTAATTGATTTTTGAGCTTAATAGTGATTCATATCCTTGTAACAAGCTAGTGTTTGTATACACAATTGATTAAATCCTTGAAAAATCTCAATCTCATTGTAAGGAGTTAGACACTGTCCGAGCAATTGCAAGCTCATGGTAAGACCTCTCCATGAAATCCATGATTGAAACTCTTAAAAATGTTAAAAGAAAATCATGAAATTCAACCCAGGTTGCAAATCTATGTATCCAAGGAAAATGTAATGAGCTATCAAGTCATGTTAGTCAAGAGTTATCTAAAGAGAATCTGTCAAGCCAAGGCGCATGACGATAAAGAAGTCCAAGAAGACCAAGAAGAAGATCAAAGGTTATCAAAGAAGCAACAAAATAAAAAGGATGAAGAAAATATTTTCCGCTGCTACAAACCAACAAAATGTTTTGCAAAAATTTCCCATAGAAGATCTCGAATTCCCTAAGTGGATATGCTTCCCATAGTGGATGTAACAAACCCTACCAAAAATGTAAAGTTTCAAGCCTTAACTTGTCTAGGCTGCCAAAGAGCTAGTCTCCTGGGCCATGCCATCATGAAGGGAGGGCAAAATCTAGCAAGGGTAAAAATTCATCATTTGAGGGGGGGTGTTGAGAATAGCAAATGATGCTTACATGTACACCTATAAAGGTTGGATGTATGCCTAAAAGAGGCTACCCATAAGAGGCTTTGTATGAGAGATATGACAAAGATGTATGCTCTAGAAGCTCTAGGAACAGATGTCCAAAATCCATATGCACAGTGAGTACAATGGTACTATCCAAAAAGCTATAAAGGCATGTACTTGGTTGACACGCATGACAAGGTAATGGAACTATTAGTTTGAATTACTCAAGATTGTGTTTATGAGTCTAAGTTAATCTATCTTAGAACCTAATTCACTTGAGTTACAATCTTTCATTCTGATAATGTATTGTGTGTTTGATTTGTGTCCACCATAGCTAACTAGCTCTAGATTCGTGTTTTTAACAACCTTTGCGTCAGCTTTCTTTCTCATTTGTCTTTCAATTTTCTTTCTGATTGAGGCTATGTCTAAGCTATTGGGTCTAGGTAGGGATATGTTGGCCTACTTTGTCTACGCATGGGTCATGACATGTAGCGGGATGGGTCTGTCCTCTCCGTTAAATGTCTCAACTCTGAACAACCCAAATGGTACAAATGGCTCATTTGCTGCACCAAAGGTTGGTCTTCATCTAGGGCATTTGGCAGATAGGTGGGTGATTCCACACTTTGGGCATCTAAGATCCGGCCTTATCCCGATTAACCTGCTCCCGTTCAGGGAAGTGCAAGGAGATATGTCCTAGCTGTCCACAAGTCCAACACGAGATTGGTTCTTGGGTCTACCCTCCAAAGCCTTTGCCTCTACCTCTACCTAATGCCATCACCAGTACAGGTTGGTAATCCATAAGGTTTGGATTGCCCTCTTCATCATATGATACGTAGGGATGCACATAAGGCTCCTCATCGTTTGGCTCCTCCATGTAGTGAACTAGAGTGTTGCTTGGTGGATGGGTTACATAGGGTCTAGGTATGCTTGTGGGGTTTATCTCCATCCTTGGAATGGTTGGTTTGGCATCATTAGGTACTGGGAGAGCCAATGGGGCTCCCCTTCTAAAGAAGTTTTGCAGCCTATTTGCTAGGTAAGGCTATCTATATGGTTGCGAGTAGTACGAGAGTCTCCGCGGTAGTCGGCAATGCATGAGATAATGACCAAACCTACAGCCATTGGCTCAAGGTTAGGACCTCGGGTCCTGACACTTCACTGGCAGGTGGTTTCCACCACAATACACACATTGGACGTGAGGGTGTGTAGGTTGTCTCATTATTTCTTGTAATTTGGCTAGCTCTATCTTCATCTCCGCTAGCTCCTGACTTGCATATATGCCCTTTCCTTTATCCTGAGAACTTGGGACTGATCTTTCACTTGATGTTGAAAGTCTTTTGGAGTTTCTAGCATTTATCTCCTCTTGGGTCAAGCTCTTGGAGCTTCTCTCTTTGAGCTGGTCATCCACTCTGATTGCCTCATCAAAGACCCTAGCTAGCACGTCTTGTTGCAAGCTTGAATTGCTTGCCAAGGCCTTGTAGAGTTCCTTGCTTCGTATCCCATTGATAAAGACTATGAAGACCACTCTTTCTTTAGGTCACTCACGAGTTGGGATCCTCTTGAAGAGACTCTGCACATGGGTGATGTAGTCACTGATGTCCTCCTTGTCTTTTTGCTTGATGTTTATCAGTCGCACCAGGAGGTTATTAGAGTTCCCAGGCTCAGAGAATATCTTAATGAAGAGACTCTTGAGGTTGTTGAAGTTAGTCCACTCACCAGCATATAGACTTGTGTACCAGGTCCTACCCTTATCTCCTAAGTATAGACCAAAATCTTGCGAGTGCAAAGTAAGATCGGTGAGGCCGTTGGCCTCATAGACTTTCTCGAACTGCTCCACGAAGCCATATGGGTCATTGTTCGGTTGGTACCTATCTAGCTGCTTAAGCACGATAGGGATTCTTGATTGGCTCTTAGAGCCTTGGTTGACCCTTAATCTTGCAAGCAATGAGGTTGCCATCATAGCAACACTCTGTTCGACGAAAGCATTGTCTAGTAGTTGTTTCATAAGAAGCTCACTCAACGTGAGATCTCCTTCCAGCGCTCTTTTCCTTTCTGCGTTAGGTCCTATCCTATTTTGGCTTGCTAGGGCTAGCACTCATTGAATCTCGTGCATTTCTATGTCATGTTGCAAGCTCCTGGCTTGCTGCTCCTCTTGATTGTAAGTTACTATGCCCTACAAGGCTTCCCGCACTAGTCTCCTCTCCTCTTCGAGGTTTGCTATGATATTCTCGGATGTCCTACTATGGCGGTCTATCCGGGTCTGTAGATCGTAATTGGTAATTAGCGACTAGATTTCAATCGGGAAAACACCTAGGTCAAGCTCTTTGCTATGTCTGTGGTTGGTACTTGACTCTACCATGGTTGCGGTCTCTTGTTCCACTAGGGTGTCAATGAGGTTGATCAAGTTGGGTAGATCCACTCCTCCAATGATGTCGGTTCTTACTTGGTCCTATGCTTGGGGTTCTCAATCACCCGACTATGTTTTAGGGTCTTCTCCTACTAGTGGGTTCATTCTGATGGTTAGGTCTGAGTGAGTTCCTTATTATTTACAAACACTCCTCAACTTAAACTCACTCAATATATGTGTATGTGCTCTCTTCCGTGCATTGCGCCAAATCAGGCTCTTGGCTTTTTAGTGCACTTCAAGTGATAAAATCAATGTGGGGTGCAGATGCAGAATGGAAAATGCAACTCATGCTATTCCCATTTTCATTCTAGCCTAATGTGGCTCTAGGTGTCTGGCTTCTCCTAAGAATTGCGTAGGGTCTCTACTTCTCCTCTTTGCTTGTCAGGGCGGAATTGGAGTCTATGAGTTGGTTTTGGCTCTAACCGGGGTTGGACTCTCTACTGGGGCACTAGAGGCTGCCTCTAGGCCATAGGCCATGATTTCCCGTGTTCTTGACTTCAATAAGCCGGTTTGTTTATCTCGGGGGGTTCCCTAGTTTGTGGCTTAGTTGGTTCTGGTTAGAGACTCATAAATCTGCACTTTTTTTTGTTTTGCACTATTGGTTTGATTCCCAAAGTCGGACGGTCCGACTTTGGTATTTGACTGTCCGATTGAGCTGACTAACCAATCAGACAGTTTGATTTGGAGTCGGACACCGATGGTTGGTCCAACTGTGGAGAGTGCAAACACAAATGCCGGTGTGATCAATGCTAGAGGTCCCTAGGGTTTATCGCCCAACTGGTAACCTTTCAAAACAAACATTTAGAAGACAAGGAAGGCCTAGAGACATCTGGACTAAAAGATTGGACTCGAAATCAACACGCTCGATTCGTTCTATACTTGTAGCTCTCTCTCTCTCTCACTCTCTCTTTCTCACTAAAGTGCAGAGATGAGCTCTTCCCTATTGGTTTTGGGCTTTTAGGGTCCTGTCTATCCATCCTTAACCTTCAAACACCTTATCTTGCATGCACTAAACCCCAGAACTCATTTTTTCCATTTTCTTTTCCCTATTCTGCCCTGTTTCACAACAGCAAAATCCTATTGTTTCCCTACAAGTTCTTGGTCCTAATCTACCTAAATGCAACCAAAAATCACAAAGCAATCCTTGGGCTAAAGTAATCTACTTGTCTACTCATAAAAAACTCCAAACACTTACTTGTTTCGAAGATCAAAGTGTCTGAATCTCCCACCTATATCAAGCACTAGTTCGAGGGTAAAACCCTACTTCAATGCTCAATTTGAAGTGCACAAGCACTCAAGACTCGAATCCATTGGTCCTAGAAATGGAACCAAAATGTTGGGAGCTCACGCTCAACCACCAAGACCCATGGACCGCTTATTGTTCAAGTATTTCAAGCCCAGTACTAATGGCTACCTCTCACATAGTCGATGTGTTATCCCTCTCTACAAGTGTAGTGAGCTTACCTCGATGCTCGATTGAGTATGCTCCTCCTTCAAGCATACTGATAGCTTCATGATTCGTGATGTGAGCTCAAGAAATCTCAAGCCTCCTCCTTCAAGCTCCATCCTCATTAGCTGCGCGCGAGACAAGAGAAGAGAATAGAAAAGAAGAGAAGAAGAGAGGAGATGATGGAGAGCTTCTTCTCCTTGATCCCTCACCCTCCCATACTCACTCCCTCACACACTCACACTCCCTCTCTCAAGCACACACAAGAAAGAAAGAAGGAGAGAAGAAGAAAAGAAGAGTCCAATTTGCCACACACCAAAGAATGAGCTTCTCATTCACTTTTTGAGTTTATATACAAAACCCTTATCCCTTTGGGCACCCATCCCCTTTTTTACATGACCAGCCATTATGGCAAGTTCCTCTTTTCCCATTCCCTTGTAGTTGCCCTTTCTCTTTACCTATGCCCATCTACCCTTTAGAATTTGCATAGGAGGGATCTTGACACTCGTTTACAAAAGTTTTATGGGCACCTTACATTTAACAATGTGATTTTGCCTTTGACTTAGCTTTTGAGGCTGCCCTTGCGCTTTTGGCCATTTTCCTTCTTGCTTCTTCCTTTGTGTGTGCATTTGGAGTTTTTTTGGACTTCTTTTTCTCCATCTCGAAGTCGGGTTAACAGCATTTATATTCAACTGAGAGGTGAGATGTGTGTAGGAGTGTTGCATGCATAGAATGGACCTCTCAATGCAGCCTTTATTCTTGTACCAAATGCTGGCATAGGACGGGATGCACTATTGTACTATCACTTGTGCACAAGGCATACAACCTTCGCACAAATGGTAGTAAGGATTCAATCCATGGGTGTGCTGAACTTGGTTATCCTTCTCTATTTATCAACAAAGCGTCAAATAGAGAGGGGACTGAGAGTGGTTGATTTTCCCTTTATCAACTGAGAGTGAGGTTTGAGGGACATTATGACAATTGGAGTCAGGTACATTCTCGTTTCCCTATGCACACATGGGACACACCTCCACCATCATCACTACACACCTCACTGTGTTGGTGCACTACACGTTAAGGCTCCTTGGCCTTGCTTCTTGCACCTATGTCAGATGGGTTGGGACACATTGATGCACCATCAATTGTGCGCACTGACATACTCCTTTTGAACCATCCCTCTTGTTCATTTCTAAATCAAGTGTGAGATATGTATTTCAATCATTCTCTTCAAGTGATGTGAGTTATGGGGTGAGTGCCTGATCTATCATTTTCATGTGAGTGGCTGTTGAGATGAGTGTTGATTCTTCATCATCATTGACACCTGAATCAGCTCTTCTTCAATAATGCTACCTCCCTAGGTACTACTACATGGTCCTTGCCATGTTGGACGAGTGTGATATGGCGAACTGTGGTATCTGTCAATAATTACAACTCTTTACGTGTCAGCGATAGTTCACCTTGACCATTTGCAAATCGAGCCAAGTTTTTCTAACTTTACCCCTTTTATTTACAAGTGCTTGTCATGTTTTAAGTGTGGGGGTGTACGGGTAGGGGTCGTGGTCAAGTGTTAGGTCCCTGTTGATTAGTCAATCCGATCTATTAAGGTCTTAAGTGTGGGGACACGTCCCTGCACATCTATTTTGCATATCCTCATGGAAACACCCCTATCTGATTATTCATATATACCATGTCCTAATTTTCCCTAATGGGGTCCCTTCCCCACCCACCCGTCCTATTTTCACCCCGTCCCCGAGGTTGTTCCTTGTCCATTTGTCTTTATCCTTTGTTTTGCCGCTTTTCCATGAGATTGCCCCCTACATTGATCAAAATTGAAATCTGATCCTACCCCCTTGTTTTTCCCTTTGAACTAGCCATTTTCCTTTTAGTGGCCCTCAATTCTGAGCCATAGTTCATGAGCTATTTGTTTTTGAAGAATTTTCTATAAATTAGACATGTTTCCATGCTGCAAACACACTGTTTTTGCTTCGAAACAACAATCTGATGTGATAGCCCCGACCTACACCTTTCCCTTTATAATTTTCTTTTTACTACTCATCATTTTGATGTAGGGTTTGTCTGTTATTAATTATTGCGTGTTTTCGGGTATTCTCGTGTGTGATTTTTACTTTATTTTTTCATGTAAACCTACCCTAATCTTTTTGGAATTCAGCTCTGATTAGATAGCCTTGTTTGGATTATTCCCTTGCATAATTTTTATTTTTCTCCATCATGTCGGAACCCACCATTCTGTGTTATTAATTTTTATGTGTGTTTTCATACTCATTTTTACTATTTTTTCCATGTGAACATGCCTTTCGTGCACCGGAATTGCATTTTGATATGATGGCCCTATTTTTCACCATATTTGGCTATTTTTCATTTTTTTCACCCCTTGTTCTGACTTACGGATCGTTGGAAATTAGTTTTTGTTTGAAATTTCGGGTGTGTTTTTACCATTTTTTCCATGTGAATCCCCCCATTTGTCATTAGAACCCTATCCCAACTAGATAGCCCTATTTTGTTTGTTCCCTTGTACATTTTTAATTTTGTTGCTACATTCCATTCCAACTTTTCAATTTTCCGATATTACTTTTCAATTCCATTTTTGAGGTTGCTTTTACTATTTTTTCCATATGAACGGGTCCTATTCTCATCGGAATTGCATTTTGACATGCTAGGCCTATCCATCTCCTCATTATGGACAATTTTCCTTCTTCGTGCCTTTTGCTCCGACTGATGGATTTTGCAAAATTAATTGTCATGTGAGTTTTCGTGGTCGATTTTTTATATTTTTCATGTGAACCTCCTCTTTTGCTGAGCCATGATGCCACCCAGTTCTGCGCTTCTCGCTCGCTATCGATTTCAGCTTTTGACGCCATCATGGTGTGGTCCTACCCCGCCACCGTGCAACAGCTGTCCCGATGCATTGCAGAAGCTCATATCGCCAATGCCACTGTCGCACCACCTCCAGGCCTGGCACCGCCCCGTCTCCCACAGGCCGCCCTACCTCCCTCCCCCAGCATATCCTGCTCGGCCCCAACCTTCTTACCCGTCCTGCCCGTCAACGGTGCCCAACCCCAACCTTACACATAGTCCCACCCAACCCCCTACCTACCCAACAGGTCTCCCTACCAGTATCTTATTACCCCCCCCCCCCAATACCACCATTAACCTACCCCCCCTACCATTCTATTAATACCCCCTCTAACCTTAACAACACACTTAATCCCACATTAACCCCCCCCCAAAACCTTCCTTAACCCACCCTCACAACCTTACCACCCCCTACCCTCGTATCTTCATTTTTACCTTCCCTCCGCTTATTCTTCCCTTTATGTCATGTGATCGTCCTCTCCTACCGTGCCATGTTCACGTGCAAGGTTTTCCTGCTCGTGGGTGATCATTCATGATAGTAGTCATTCACGAGTGAGGATGCATGTGCGGTCTTTTCCGTGCAGTTGTGAGCTTGCAATTGCTCATATGTAGTAAAACACAATCCGTGGTTGAGTACCCTATTCATGATTTTTTTTAAATTTCAAAAAATTCTAAAAAACCTTGCAAAATGTCCAAAAACCATTAAAATTTCAAATAAAATGAATAAATTACAAAAATTAAAAAAGTATTATAAAATTTGATAATTTCTTATCAATTGAAAAATTACCAATAAAAATGGCAAAATATTAAAATTTATCAAAAACCCTTCAACATATCATAAAATGTAATCAAATCTCAAAAATTTTGGAAAATTTTAAAAAAATCCAAAAATTCTAAAAAGATTTTCATCATGATTATACAATCCAAAAATACATACAAATTAGAAAACATATTAAAAATTATTTGCTTGAAAAATTATCGTCAACAATGAGAAAATGCTTGGAAACTTTGAGAAATTTAAAAAAATGATTGTTTAAATGCATAAAAAAACTTACAAAATTCTTTTTCATGTTCCCAATATTTGTGTAGCCATTTGGTTACTCATATTTATTTATTTATCTATTGAAAATAAAAACAAAATAAAAAAATAAAAACCCAAATTAAACACATAAACACAAATACACAAACACCAAAACCCGAATATATAATCACCCAAGTGACAAACCCTTCCTTGTCCTTGTTCTTTTTATTTTGGTATTAGTATTTTGTTTTTTGTACCTTATAAGAGGCCGACTGCCACTTAGTTGACTTGTTGTTTTCATACGAGGATTGTTCTCTTCTACCGCTTGTTGGAAGTGGGATTTTGTGCATTAGACCTTGCGGGTGTTTACATACCACCAAGTTCCTTTTTTTTCACTCCTTCACTTACATCCTAACATACATATAATTGTAATTAAAAATCAACCGACTGTTGCACCCATCAAACAAATAGAATGCACCTCATAAATTTCTAATTAAAAAGAACCGATCATTAATTTATAAAAGGAACCCTACCATTGCTTGATCACATAGCACCATAATCCACTTAATTTTGTAATTTAAAATGCATTCATAGTGCACTCGCACATGCGCTATACACACATTTAATTTGTAAATAATAATGAACCCCTTGAAGTCATGCGTACATGCACTTGGCGCCACAGATCATCTAATTTTTAAAAATGAATTGCATTTGTAGAGACCCCTAGTCCAGTCCAATCAAGTCAATCTAAGTAGGGGTTGGGATGCGAATACGACTCACCATGCATTAATGGGATAATTTAATAATGAACTATAATTAATTGGTCATCTAATAAAAATGAGTTGTGTAGTTTTCACTCACCCACTTCATCGCACCATAGGTATATGCCATACGCTTACGAGGATTGGGGTTTCTTGGTCAAAGACATTGGTCTTGCCCATCTATATTTATTTTGATGGTCCAAGTCTATGGTTCGGTCTTGATTTTCTGTACTGTGTTTGGGATACAATATGTGTGGCATTTTCTTCTCTTTTGAGTGTTTGATTAACGGGGTTTTCAGGTGCCTGTGTATATACATAGCATGAA
The DNA here is from genome assembly GCF_053477565.2 of Lygodium microphyllum. NCBI lineage: Eukaryota > Viridiplantae > Streptophyta > Polypodiopsida > Schizaeales > Lygodiaceae > Lygodium > Lygodium microphyllum. Next base: position 120,262,722 of record NC_141158.1, read on the forward strand.
GCTTTCAGTCGCATATGTACGTAGGTCATGTCAAATTTTTCGTAGGATGTGGAATGCTTGAGGAGGTCTGGTCTAGTCCAGTCAGTTTTATTGTTGTTTTTGTTTCCTTATTCTCTATCTCAATGGTGGTATGTGTGGGTTTTGTAGGAATATGTTTTCCTTTTCCTAGTTTTTTGTGTGTGGGTAATCCAGTGTGGTCTAAGTGGCATATTCTTCCACACCTCCACTTGTGATTTAGCATATATTGTTACCAGTCTATGATTACTCTCTCCTTTTTTATGCTGACTATATTCACAAGGCTGGTCTTCATCTCTTTGTGGCCCTAAAGTTCCCTCCAAAGGATGCAAAGCTTTGTTACTCTTTTCTGGAGACTTACAAGAAGCTTTCGGGCTTAGTTTATGGCCATCGGTTTTGTTTGTCCCTTCATACCTTTTACAACTTCCCTTGTGCCTAGTGATAATCATTTCTTATCCACTGCAGAGATCCTTTCTTTGTTGTAGAAGAAGACCTCTATTCCTTTGGTAGCACAAGGTTATCACCAGTTTAGGCATGTTAGTGGGACATATTTCCTCTCCCTTGTGGAAGCAATTATGATGATTCCTCTAGGATTGCTTTATGTCAAGCAAAGCTTGCATCAAAGTGTTTGTCCCAAGAACACTTCACAACATCTATTAAGATCCTGATTGAGGTTAAGCTTAATTGTACAACCTTTTTATTGGCTAAAATGGATCAACATTTTTAGTGTGTCACAAAAGGTCAACTCAGTACTATTTCCTATGGGGTTTTCCTACAGAAGATCATTAAGTTGGCACCTCCCCTAGGTGGCATTCCTATACCTGATCATGTTCCACTTCCATAGCAGTGTCCTCCTATTTCTTCTCCTCCTATGGAAGTCAATTTAGATTTAGCATATGTACTCCCTATCAAAATCATTTGAAAGAAGGGCCGCACAAGGTCCTTCTGATCCTCTCCCCAACCCCTATGGTATAGATTCTGATACTTGAGGTGTCTAGTAGCTCCCTTCCCTTGTTCTTGTCTTGTACAAACCTCTACAAGAAGGACAACTAGATCCTCAGATTCCTCCTTCCTTGCAAACAATACTTTCTGGATCTATGCTTTCGCAAACTAGTTTCTACTGTTCAATCTGCTTTGGAGACTTCCATGACTTCCCGTCTTCAGACAATCTGTGTATAGGAGAGTATACCTGACAAGGTGGATTCTTTGACCAGTCAACTTAGTAAAGCTTTGGAGGATTTAGCTTTTGAAAAGATTACTTTGAGTGATATCCATACACAAATGACTATAGCTACAGCTTTGATGGACCAACAGAAGGTCATAATTAAGGAGTTAAAAGCTAAGGTTACCACTTTAGAGGAAGATAATGTGTCCTTAACTCGGGAGAAAAATGCCACTTGAGGAAATGATAAAATTAGCTTGTAAGCTTGGTATATGTGAGGGCCAGTTGCAGCATTCCCAAGAAACTATAGAGTTGCAAAAGAAGTTTATTGATGAGCTTAACCAAAAAGTTGCTACTCTTTCTGTTCCTCCTCTAGCCTTGGTGATGTCTTCTCTGTTGTCTTCTAAGAAAGAGCTAGATCATTTGCAACAGAAGGCTAAACAATGTGATGGGTTTTCTGCCAAGGTAGAGCGCCTTCAATTACGTATGAGTTGTGTTCAAAAAGATTTTGTCCACTATGTTGAATTGGTGTCACCTCCATCATCCTTCTGGATTCAGTATCAACAATAATGCTTTGCGTTGTACATTTCCTTGAGTAATATGGACTTGGAACCTCCAAAGGATGGATGCCAGAACATGTGGTTCGCAGATTTACTCAAAGCAGTGTTTGATAGATTTGTTGATGAGTTAATGTCTCATGAATCTCAGTTATTATCTTTTATGTATCTTCGAAGAGATCTGAACATCCTTGATTAGGAGGACATGAATCTTCATGTAGGAGATGTGGTTTTACAAGTAGTCATGTATGTACATTCTGTTAAAATGACTTTGGTTGATGTCCTGAAGAGTTATCATCAACAGACATTGTGGTGTAGAGGCTATGGTTGGCATCCTCCTTTGGAGGATGATGTTTTGGATCCTCGGTATCGACGAAGTGTCTTTCATAAGTCAAATATTTAACCATTGACATCCTAAGTGTTGAACCATATTGCTAACAATCCCTTATTCACTAAGGATTTCTTTTCAGCGTTTGATTTTCAATGTTTCATCTATCCATATGATCCTCTCATGATATCCTATCTTATGCCCTAATTTCTTTTCGATTGCCCTTGTATATTGCCATCCTCACTTCTAATCTAGATAGTATCCCTCTCTTATCTTTTACTCTTGTAGTTTTCCCTCAAATTTCAATTTTTACTACTTGCCCATTTATTACTAATCTTATATCTTCACCTACTCCTATTGAACCTACTCCTGTTGTCCCACTTATTCCTTTTGTTTTTCTAGCGGAATCTCTTCAGAACTTTTTACTTTCTTTTCCTTCTTTCCCATCCTCATTATCCCTTCAAATATCTTCATTTTATGATTTATCTTACCCGCCTCTTCACTGTTCCCCTCTTATTTCCTTACCATCTCCATCTGACTATATTAATCTTCCTCCACAATTAGTGATGGATACTCCTAGGTATAATAGTAATATCCTCTATCAAGGACACTAGACATTGAATGATTCTTTGATAAGACCAGTGTTTAAGTGGCCTATCATGCCTAGTTCCTAAGATACTTCTACACAATGTTCTACTTCTTATCTTCAATTTACTAGAGCACATGCTCGTCCTGAGGGATACTTCGGTATGCTTGGCATCTCATTTTTGTTAGTATCTTGCTTTTATGCATCGCAATCTCACCTAAATACTAGGAAGAGTATTCTAAACTTGATGATTAATCCTAATGAGGATGTGATTGTTGCTCGGATGGATGTCCTGTATTATTTTGCACAAGCTTTTCCTACTAGGTTTATTATCATGTTGGAAAGAATGCATTGTTTACAATTTCTCTAGAATACGCCTCTACATTTTGTGGATGAAAACAAGAGTCTAGAATGTCTCAAGATGAGTATGAAGTTCAAGAAAAAATATCTTCATTCTACATAGCCTATGGACACTCCCTTGCATGTATTGATCCTTTTAATGAAAATCTTTCTATTTGCTCTTCATTTTTTGGGAGCATAACATTTTGTCAAAAAAACTTTACTAGATGCTAAGCATTAGACATGGATGATACATGTCAATCTAAAAATATTAACACCTTAAAATGTGTTGGTAGCACCACTTTTCCTTTGTTCATTGCCACCTTTCATATGCTACCTAGATGATGTTTGGATGGGGGGAGCGTGGTAGTAGCAAGAGATATGGATATTACCAAGAACTACATGCTAGATAGCCATAGGTGGCCATCAAGGAGAAAATGTAGGCATTGTTTTAGCCAAAGTGAGGTTGTAGTAGCTTACAAGTCATAGGCTGAAAACTACTAGAAATGGCAATAACACATGGGTCTAAAACATTCACTTAAGAAAAATTAAATAAAATTCATTTCATTTCAAGCCATTTAAGAAGAGCGTGATTATTTAGCAAGCCCTTGATGTGGATATTTTCTTCTCACATTTGGAGCTCTTTGTGGAACTTGATTTGTAACTTTAGAGCTTTTAGAACACATTCTAGAGTGTATTCCATATTTCAAATAGGATCTATAGTTCATTTTGATAAGATATAAGATACACATTAATGTCCCCCAAATAAAAATATAAGAAACACATCTTGACAAAGAAAGTTTAAAACGCTGATTATTCCTAATACTTGTTCTATGCTATGAGGGATGTCTCGTTAACTCATCAAAATGTATAGATGATAGTGACATAAGGGATGCCACATGCAAGCAGCTCATAGTTGGCTGAATGTTTCTCTTGATTTTTTCATTGCACTCATTGCTATGTACAATAGATATATCACAACAAGATTCAAGTACCAAAGTTCTATGAGCATTCACTTGACCACCAATACCCATGGGCCACTTATTGCTTCAAGCATTTCAAGTCGAGTGCAATGGCTACATCTTACATAGCCAGACGGGCTCTCACACCTATGAGTGTAGTGAGCTTACCTCCATGCTCGATCGAGTTCCTTATACCTCAAGCACTCTAGTAGCTCCAAAATCCAAGGTGCAAGCTCAAACCAACTCGATCCTCAAGCTCCAAGATCCATGCTCTATTTTTGCATGCACGAGACAAGAGAAGAGAAGAAGAAGAAGAAGAAGAGAGGAGAAGATCTCCACAACAGTCCCTCACCCTCACACACTCACTCCCTCACACTCCCTCTCTCAAGCACAAGCTCAAGCAAACAAGAAGAAGAAGAAGAAGAAGAGAAGAGGAGATTTGGTTTTGGCCACACACAAGAATAAGCATCTCCATTCAATTTTTAGCTTTTATACATGCCTTCATTCCTTTTGGGCACCCACCCCTTTTTTATATGATTGGCTATTTTGGCCTAGGTCCTCTTTTTCCTATTCCATTTTATTTACATTGTGGCTTCACCCATGCCCATCCACTCTTTACAAATTGCACAGGAGGGATCCTAGTGCTCTTTTACAAAGATTTAAGAGCGCCTATGCATTTTAAAATGCGCCTCTTCCGTTATTGCACTCGCCTTGGGTTTTTAAGGTGTCTTTGTACTTTTGACCCTTTTCCCTCTTATTTATGCTATCGAGTCATCTTTTTCCACTTTTCCTTGTATTTTAAAATTTTCTTTTTCTTCCCTCTTTTTATTTTTTGCTTTTCCTACATTGGAGCCAACATTACCCCCCTCCTAGTCCAATGCCAATCCCATGGCACTTATGGGCTTTGTTGGTGAAGGCTCGGGTGATTCAAGGGTTTCCAAGGAGGTCGATGATGGGAGCTTGCATGAATTGGACATGGAGAAGAAGCATATCGAAGTGGTTGAGATTGTGGAGGCTGAGAGTGGAGTAAGTGAGTGAGTGATAGGGCCTCTGAGGTCGATGGGTTGTCATGGTTGGTCGAGTTCATCTAAAAAGGAAAAGAAGGTGCACTGCCTGGGGGGTGTCTCTAACTTGTTGTGCAGAACATTGTGTCCATGCTAGTGGAACTGGGAGTTGGGTCAATCTTGGGGTGTTGTCCCACACTTGAGGACCCAGTTCATGTAGAGGGGAGGTGCAATGGGTGTATCTTAGGGAGATAGGTCTAACCATAAGCAAGTGTGAACTCCTTAGGTGTGTCCTACCCTTGATGAACCCTAAGTGTGGAGTGGGAGACAAAAGAGCTAGGGGGTTAGACCGATTGAGGCCACCAGATGCACCTAACTTGCGGACCCCTAGGTGAGGTAATTGTGGTGCTCATCAAAAGCGAGAGGTATTGCTTGTGCTTATTTTGCTGTTCTTTTCCTTTTCTCTTCTCTTTCCTCATTCTTTTTCTCTTTTCTTTTTATTTTTCCTTTTTCTCATTTTTTTTGAAGGTATGCAAAGAACTAGTCCTCGTGCTCTTGGTCATGGAAGGAAGAGAGTGGAGGCTTGAGGGACTTACTAAGGAAGTTCTTACTATGCATGTAGTCCTTTAGATTCATACATACATTTAGAGGGGTTGTGGACAAGAAGGGATGATTACATCTAGTGAATTGACTATCATTTATATCTTCTAGTAGAGCCATGCAAAAAGATGGAAGAAGTGCAACTCGCATCATGAGTCTAGCCATTGCTCAGCTGCCTATGTCAGTGTTCAAGTAAAAAAAGAGGGGTGGTAGGCAATATTCCTGAGAGGCAAGAGGCTATCTAAGTAACACCTAAGTAATCCAAGGTAATTATAGGTTGTAATGAAGGTTGGGTTAGGGCATGAGGAGAACTTAGTGAGGAAGTGGGATATGGAGAGCCTAAGGTCATCTACAAAAAATGTGAGGACCTTTGTTAACCCCAACATGAAGAAAGCAAAAGGAAATAAAAGAGATGCACGGCAAAGGCGGAAAAAGGTAGCCCGACTGAAGAAAGAATGGGAGAAAAGGCCAAAAGTGCAAGAGCAACCTTAAAAGGCCAAGGCAAATACAAAAGGGAAAAGGCACATTTGAAAATAAAAATGCACACCCTAAAATATTGTAAAAGAGCGTCGGGCTCTCACCCGTGCAATTTGTAAATGTAGATAGGCGGTGGAAAGGAAGCTAGGAAGATAGAAGGACAATGGGAAAAAGGGCCTAGGCTATGGCCGGCCATGTAAAAAGGGAAAAAGGGGATGACCGCCCAAAAGGGATTTAGGGTTTTGTATATAAAGTTGAAAAGAGAATGAGAAGCTCATTCTTGTGTGTGGCCAAAAGTGGCTCTCCTCTTCTTCTTCTTCTTCTTCTTCTTCTTGCTTGCTTGAGCTTGTGCTTGAGAGAGGGAATGTGAGAGTGTGAGGGAGTGAGTGTGTGAGGGTGAGGGACCGAGGAGGAGAAGCTCTCCATCTTCTCCTCTCTTCTTCTCTTCTCTTCTCTTCTCTTGTCTTGCTCGTGGCAATGGAGCTTGGAGGGTGGAGCTTGAGGATGAAGCTTGCTTGAAGCTTGCACTTGGATCCTGAAGCTACCGGAGTGTGCGGGAGAGGAGGTAACTCGAACGGCATGGAGGTAAGCTCGCTACACCCGTAGATATGGATGGCGCGTCGGCTATGTGAGAGGTAGCCATTAGTGCTCGGCTTGGAACGCTTGAATCAATAAGCAATCCGTGGGTCTTGGCGGTTAAGCGAAAGCTCCCACATTTTGGTTCCATTTCCGAGACCACGGATTCAAGCCTTAAGCGCTTGCGCGCTTCGAATCGAGCATTGGAGTAGGGTTTCCCCCGAACCGGTGCTTGAGATAGGTAGGAAGCGAGGGGGTTGAAGATGATATTCGATCTCCTTGGCAAGTAGGTTTGTTGTTTTTCTTGAGATTTATGTTGTGAGATGGAGTAGGTATTTACTTTGTGATTTGGATGCATTAGAGTAGGAGAAAACAAAGAAAAACAAAGAAAATAAGCATTAGGGTTACTGTTGTAAAACAGGGCAGAAACAGGGCAAGAATCGTGCAAAAGTGGTAAAAAACTTACTTGTGATGCCTAAGGTCGGTAAGTGAGTTATTGGGGATGCCAATACCATACCTGGAAGAGGGTATAAGGGCCAGAAGTGGCAAGAAAGGCCACAGTGTGCATTGCAGGGTTTCAGGAGAGCAGGAGAGAAGAGGAAAGCTTGGCGAGGAACTCCGCTTCAATCTTGGCATCAGGGAGATCTTTGACTAGCCCAGGTAATTCTACACCTCCCCCTACAGTAGTAGGACCAATCTAGAGTTGCTCGACAAGGGGGAAGACCCCCAGCGCCTTGCACGGCAAACTTTGCGAGTTTCGGCGAAAAAACACGCACGGCGTTCGGCGCGTCCAAGTCATGTCAACTCTGATCCGAGGCCTAGACTCGACCCTCGGACCACCCGGTCCACTCGGCCAAACCCTAGCCGGCCTCGGACCGTCCGAGGAAAAACCCGTCCGAGACTCAAATTCGGCCCTCGGCCACGTCCCACATTCGGCCCTCGGCCTCAGTGCCTCGGCCCGGCCAAGTGACCTCGTCCGAATCATCCGAACTTAGCCCTTGGCCCATGCGCCTCGGCCCGTCCGAGTGACCCACTCGGACCCTGCAATTCGGACCCGTTAGGCCGAATTTAGATTCTCTCAAATCTTAATCTGAAGACAGTGAAATTAACCAAGAAACCATATAGAGCCGAAACCATATCATAGATCCATTATCGAGCTGAAACTGAGAGTAAGTGGTTCAAATTTGGCTATAAACGGTCCTCCAAATTGTGCATGGCTTCTACTTGTAACCGCCCTACGGACCGGGGGGGACTCCCCCCCAGACCCCCGCAGAGGGGGATCTGCCCCCTCCGCACCTCCCCTGGGTAGGTTGGAGAGAAAAAAACGCGCGCTGTGACAGGTCCTTCAAATTGGACCCTAGTGTAGCAATGGCTCTACACGAGCATGGAGCCTCACTTGCAATAGAGCAACCAAAATCCCATACCCGAACAGAGAGAAACAAAGACCCTAGAACATCAATGGGCCAATCTAGCCATCAAGGGCAAAAAGGCCACACCACGAGAACACAAAGACATTGTGTTCATACCATGTCTAGTTAGAGCGAAATGCAACATCAGCAAGCTACAAATGCCAAGATGACTAGACATGACACTCTTGACAAGAGATGTACCTTAAATAGCATTGCACTGATGATCCAAGATAGCAGTGGAGAATCCACATCTGATCGTGCAGTCGAGAACTCAAGGGCATCTGCCAGAAGGCTTAAATTTACGAGCCAAGACCCGAAAGATGAGGACGTAGTACCATCTGCTTATCTTAGTGTCAAACTCACCGCGAAAAGAGAGCATACTATTGATACTCTAATTGATGAAGGAGCAGATTTTAATATCTTGACCTATGAATCATGGACCCTACTAGGCCAACCAGAGCTCACACTGACGGATGCAACTCTTAATCCTTATGGGGAACACCCACAAGCACTTCTAGGGAGATGCAGAATCCTTGTAACAATTGAAACAGAAAGCTTGCCACTCCTGTTCTATGTCCCTCCCAATAGCGAGAATGGTGGAAAGGAAATCCTCCTAGGAAGGCCCTTCAAAAAGGCTACCAAGTGTGAGGCGGACTACGTAGCTCAGAGGATACACTTGATATTACAAAGTGTGAGGATAGTCACGACCTTTAGTAAGGGTGACCTCGGCAAACCTCGAGGGAAAGGCAAGGAAGGTGCTGACGTAACAGTCAAGCCCATTAACGAGAACAAGGACTTGTTGGAAGAATTAATACAAGCACAGGTCAAACAATGAGAGCCAGTGAGTGAGGTCATGCTTGAACCAAGAAGGTCAAGAGACAATGCCAAGGACAGGCTTTGGACTTACAAATATCGTAGAAGATCCCAAAAGAAGCCCAAGCCTTATAGACACAAGCATCGATGTAGAGCTAGCGCAACGCCACGATGGATATCCAAGACGTGGCTTCAGGCTCAAGGGTACTATGTAGACAACCGATGGATTTGGGTGCCAAAACCCCTTGCTAAACCTCTGTGGTCGACTAAAGGCCAGATCATATCAAGAGCAAGGAAGCGTAGGAGGAGATCTAAGCAAAAAACCAAGTCTCGAGTCAACAATAGTGGAGTGACCGAGCCCCTCATGGTTGAAACCAAGAAACCAAACGGGACCAATCGGAGGGTAGATCCTCGGCCTATCGTGCTCGACAAGCAGATGCCAGAGGTAATCGTTGAAGATACGCAGAAGCCACTGGTGCCCAAGGAGCCTTTGATTCCCCAAGAGTATAGCAAGCATCATAGGCACAACATTGCTCAGGGCAAGGTTGAGAGCTCAACAAAGCAAATAGCACAATCATCTAACAGCCACGAGCAAATCTCCAAGCTAGTGTCAAAGCCCCTTAGGAGTCCTAAGTCCCCTGCACCCTCTTCCCCTACACGGACACAGGAAGCACAACACTCGTCAGGCACGGCCATTCAATCCCAATCTTGACCTACATCAAAGCTTCCAAATGTCCAAGAGGCAGGACACGACACCACCCGTGGCTCCCAGCCCAAGGTTATGCCTATGCAACCTAAGGTGGCTGGCTCAATTGATACTCGGCCTACACCAAGGAATGCTCTAAGAGCAACGACCACTTCTAACTGCCCTAAGGACTTGACACCGCAACCCACCAGGGGTAGCCAGCCCACTAAACTAGCTACTACTACTTCCAATCAGGAATCACAGCAGTCACAACCCTTAGCCATGATAAGACCCCTTGCAGATGGTGTTCTTAGTAGTTTACCTATGGAGGAGGTGTCGCAACCAACTCCCTCGAAAACTCCAGCACTTTCAGAATGCCTAAAGCCTAGGCTGGAGGAGTTAAACTCAAGGGAGTTGGCTGAAGGGCTAGACTCTCCGAAAAGGGAGGTAATGGTGTTCTCACAACCTAGCAAGGCTATTAAGCATGCCATGGCCATGTCCCGTACGGACACACTAGAGGAAGAGAATGTTGAGGCCCAACCAAGCACATCAATGGTTGATCTAGTTCAGGGTCCTGAGTCGCTGAGCGATGCACCTTCATTAACCAAGAAAAAGAGGAGAAAACAACGAAAACAACAACAGTTGTCGGTGGTTGTGGACCCCAAGAGCATTGAGACCAAGAGCGATGAGGAGCTGGGGAATAAAGCAACAACTCCATCCACCAATGAACCCATTGATGTCTCTCCTAATAGCGGTGAACCCTCAAACGCACCCGTGTGCTCTGAAAAACCAAAGCAACTGTTGCCATCAACAGTTACTCGCAACACTCTATCCACTGACAATAGAACTCGCATTGACCAATCAAGAGTGGATACAACGTCGTCACAACAGGGTGACAAATCTATACCAGTCACATCTGAGAAGAACCATGACAAAATAGCAGCAAAACCTCAGGAGAAACATGAGAACCCCAAGAGCACAAGAAAGCCTAGCGCTGACCAACTTATCTAGGCCTGAACCCCCAGCCACGCTAAAGCCTAAGGAAACTCTTAGAACTTTGCATGAGATAGCAACCGAGCAAGCCCTCGTTGGACATAGAAGTGTCACAGAATGCTTAACTGAGCTGGATGCTAAGCTCAAAGTGGTCGCACGTGTCTACATCCTTGCGGACATGGGCACAATCCCCAAGGAGAAGCTTGGAGATTACTTGACCTTTCCTCTATCATGGGAAGAGCAAGAACATCTTAACAAGCACTACGACAGGCTCCTGCATGAACGCATGCAACTCATCTCTGACGAGGAGGCTGACGAACTGCGCTTAACCGTCACGTTCAATGAAATGCTCTACCGACCGAATCTCGTAGACATAGAGCAACTAAAGCGACTGTCAGCAGGCCAGAGTCAATTTGAGCAGCGTTGGTGCAAAAGCCGCATCGTAATGGCCAAACTAGGGGCCCAGATCATGACGGTCTCAGAAGAGTGATTGGCCAAATGGCGGTCTCAAAGAGACCCAACCTATGTGGCACCAACTTCCCTTCGAGTGCTAATTGTCATTCGGGGTATGGACTTAGGTGGAACTAGCCAAGAGAACGCTTTGTTTGATAAGGTCCTCACTGAGGAGGAGTTACATATAGCCAGTAGACTCGGGCAAGGTTCCATGCTACTCGATGTGGCAAAATATCTATCGGTATTAAGTAAGCTGCCACGAATACTAGATGCGTGTGTCACGCTCCGGTACAACCCTGAGTTCTACACTTGGTTCTTATCCTCATGAAGTGACATGGATTCATAAATATGTATGTAAATAAACACTGCTTTTTGTGTCACCATGTATAAACAATGTCAACACACACAAGCAATGATCGTCAAAAGTGCAGGGAGAGAGTTGGGTCAGATAAACTAAGCTCCTCAAGTCCTCCTCTCATCATCACGCATTTAAAGCTATGTGACCAGCCCCACCTCCAAGTCAAGGGCATGCAATCCACATTGCCACCATAGGAAGCCTTGACCATCAACTCTGACGGTGTAGACAGGGTGTAGTCCCTTTCAATACACCTTCTTCCCTTTTTGGTCTATCCTTTCGAGGATGTGCCCTGTCCCACTCCATGACAACCAGTCCACACAACTTAGAATAAGACGATACCTGCTAATGGCTGGAGGCAAAACGAACATCATCATGGGGGCCATCCCTCTACAACAAACACCGCATACCTCACCCCTCCCCTTCTTGTCATATGCACTTGATAAACCACACTAGAATCCCTTCCATGCAAACAGTTGTATCCTATATCCAGGTCTAACCCTTGGATTGCATCTTGCAGGCTTCCTTTTTTCATGGAACACATGGAGAACCATGGACATCTGGCATGCAAAGACGCTCTTCACAAACGATGGGAGCATGTGGCACGCACCCCTCCACTAGAGCGCTATGTGCCCACCCTCAAGAGGTATGCCAAGAAGCGAGGCCCTAAGTGACATTGCCCAGGAAGAAGGCCGAAGAATCCTCAAGTCAAGAAAGTCGAGACTCAAAACACGCAACAGGTGACAACACTAGTGGCGCAAACCCCCAACTCATGCTCGGGCACCAGATGCTCAAGGGTAGAAAGGGCAGCTCGGGAAAGGGAAGAATTTAATGAATTGTTTAAAGACATTCTGGAAATGGTAGCGGGCCGGGACTACACCATTCATGTCCCGGCCGACATGTTCCCTGCCCAACCCCACGGGAGCCCCACACCAGCAGAGCCCCAATCACCCGGCCACCCAGACTCGCCCCGCCTCGTACAAATAGAGTAGCCCCATGTTGTATAAAGGGCATATGAAATGCTACCTGGCCATCACTTTGTGTCTTTAAATGGTTAAGTGTGACATGTCCCCGAATTGTACGAACTTTTCATATCTGCGTTTAATATATTTCACGTCTTTAGCAAGAGATAAAGCTAATCTAGCGCAGGTGATAAGTATCTAAGTCAACACCATAGAATTCAGATAAGTGATGCCTCCTTGCATTGCACTAGTTTATTATAATTGCGACATATACCATGCATGTACTCTCATGAAGCGACAAGTGGATACAGGATGAGACAGGTCTTTGGTCGACAGTGTTCAACGCCCGATCATCGCAAAACCATTGACCCCACAAAGAGCCGCGACAAAGCCACGTTACCGACCGCCCACATTGCATGGCCCAAAGCACACCGCCCACATCGCATGGCCCAAAGCACATTCATGGGTCATGCTCCCTTTCTGGGTCAAGCTCTATAGTTGGTTCACAGCAGTCGTTACCTCAATCGTACCAACATCGTGTGCATCGCAAGGAAGTTGCAACATCTCAAGTGTGTCTCCCCATCTCAACAACAGCTTCCCTAACAATGAGGCTAGGGCACAATCATCATTGTATTATCCATTTCCTAAGCCTTCGAAGCTTGAAATTTTCCAACCCATTGAAAGGTTGATAGCCTCAACATATTGTAATGGTTGTACTCAGGCAAAAAAAAAAAAAAGAATGATAGGATAAGAAGCACCCACGATCATAGCACAGCATCTAGGGGTCCTCAAATTAGGTACATCTAGTGACCTTCGTCGCCTGGCTTCGTCCTTAGTCCCCTAGCCCCTTAGCACCACCCACAATTATTCAGGGCACATCAAGGGCAGGACATACCTAGGGAGCTTGTCTCGCCTATGGTTGACCTATCACCCTGACCAACTTGCACAATTCCCTCTTGCACTCTGCCTTAATACCATTGCAATCCATTGTCGTAAGCACCGCACGATTGGCCATGAAATGTACACCATCCTCATCAAGCAAGTCCAATAGCTTCCTGCTATACCGAAAGTGCGGTGTCCCTATATTCAATTATGCTCCGTCGTGCAGTCACAATGCAAAGGATGTCTCATATACCTTCACGTGTACTTCTTCTCAACATGGACAACTTTGCTTCATCCACACATTGTTATGAGAAACTCGCCCACGGTCTTCTAACTACGTATTATCTAAGTATGCACGAGCACTTACATAATATCTGCACCGAAATATATACACAGTTTGGGTCCTCAAGTGTAGGACAATACTCTCAGCTTGCTTAGAGTTCGACCTGTCTCCCAAACTAATCAAATATGTCTTATGCATGATATGAAGACTAGCACTACCCCTTAGGGAGAGACCACACGAGAGGTTTTCAAAGTGTAGGTATTAAAGCCTCCAATGAAATTTCAATCGCTCTTGAGCGACAACCAACCCTGAATGCTTCTCCCTTACCATCCGACAAGCCCGCAAAGAATCGACATGTGCAGAATTCCCAACAAACCAACACTTGTGCTGGCTATCAATCCAATCCCAAACACAAATTAACCCTACCACCAACTCCAACAACCTTCCACCAGCCACCTTGGCCACCAACAAGCCCCAGGACCTTCTTCCACACCACCACCAACACTCCTCCACGGAAACCACAGGCGTCCTTGTCACCCACGTCTTCGGTGCATGCTACAACCTGCTACCTACGACGGTGAGTGCCATGGGACTGGCACTCGTCTAGGAGGGGGTAATGTTAACCCCAACACGAAGAAAGCAAAAGGAAATAAAAGAGATGCAGGGCAAAGGCGGAAAAAGGTAGCCCGACTGAAGAAAGAATGGGAGAAAAAGCCAAAAGCGCAAGGGCAACCTTAAAAGGCCAAGGTAAATACAAAAGGGAAAATGCGCATTTGAAAATAAAAAGGCGCACCCTAAAATCTTGTAAAAGAGCACCGGGCTCTCACCCGTGCAATTTGTAAATGTAGATGGGCGGTGGAAAGGAAGCTAGGAAGATAGAAGGACAATGGGAAAAAGGGCCTAGGCTATGGTCGGCCATGTAAAAAGGGGAAAAGGGGATGACCGCCCAAAAGGGATTTAGGGTTTTCTATGTAAAGTTGAAAAGAGAATGAGAAGCTCATTCTTGTGTGTGGCCAAAAGTGGCTCTCCTCTTCTTCTTCTTCTTCTTCTTCTTCTTGCTTTCTTGAGCTTGTGCTTGAGAGAGGGAGTGTGAGAGTGTGAGGGAGTGAGTGTCTGAGGGTGAGGGACCGAGGAGGAGAAGCTCTCCATCTTCTCCTCTCTTCTTCTCTTCTCTTCTCTTCTCTTCTCTTGCTCGCGGCAATGGAGCTTGGAGGGTGGAGCTTGAGGATGGAGCTTGCTTGAAGCTTGCACTTGGATCGTGGATCTACCAGAGTGCACAGGAGAGGAGGTAACTCGAACGGCATGGAGGTAAGCTCGCTACACCCGTAGATATGGATGGCGCGTCGGCTATGTGAGAGGTAGCCATTAGTGCTCAGCTTGGAACGCTTGAATCAATAAGCGGTCCGTGGGTCTTGGCGGTTGAGCGAAAGCTCCCACAACCTCTTCTGGTTTAGTAGCATTTACATTATATATTTTTGGGAATTCATAGTGGTCGTGGATGTCAAAATTGAAATCCACCCGAACCCTTCTAGAATATGGCATGTAGGTTAGGTCATTTCTCTCGTAGGATAGGGTGCTGCAAAAAGACATCCATGAATCCATATTTGCATCCCAAATTCTTCTCCTCCACTTGGGTTGTGCTTCATACCTCTTTCCACTCTTGGGCACTCTTCCATGACCTTATCTTCCCAATAGTCTGGTAACTCTATCCTCCACAATGTTGGTTTCTTTTCTCTTTCTTCGTTCCATCGGTCCCCCAATCTTCTACCCATATTTATCACCTCTTTTACCACTCTAGGGGATAGCACTCGGCTCATTGCAGGTGGGAATCAGAAGGTGAACTCAAAAGGGTTTGTACTTGTTTTCCCACTATTCCCACACTGTGAGTTCCATGTTCCAATTGACAGGAAATTGTTCTTCTTTTTGTGGGATAGGAACTTCTAGGATTGCTAGGGGTTGCGCTTGTGGCCTTCTTCATGCATGCTCCAACATCTTTTCTCTCTTCTTTCTAATTTCGGCTTTCCTTTCTAGCATTGGGTCTTCTTGTGGAACCTCTTATTGTGCTTCTAATTGTGGAGGGACTTGGCTATGGGACATGCTCTTCTTCTTGTTTGCCTACCTTAAATCCTACGCTCCTTTGGTAGGTGGCACTTGCTACTCTTCTCCTCTTGCAGGCTCGAGTGGTCTTTATTCCTCATGATACCCTAGCAACTCTACTTCTCATGTTGTCAACCCTATCCTTAGCAAGTATTCTCTTTGCTCTTGTTGGCTTAGATGGGTCTCTGTTTCTTGCGTTTGAGAATACAACCCATGCCTTATGGCTCTGCTGGCAATTTCTAGCTTCTTCTTTAAAATTTATGTGACCTCCTCCTCTTCTAGTTGTGTGATATCTAAGGTGGTGTTGAGGAAGGTATGTTGATGGCCCACCATCCTCATCTCCACGGCCTCTACCCTACTCTCTACTAGCACTCTCTTCCTCTTCACATGGGCTAGACAACTTGTTAAGTCTTTCACTCTTTCCTTGCTCCTACCTTCCCACTCTTTGGCTCTTTACTTCATTCCTTCTAAACTTTCATTTTGTCTTGGTGGCTAAAGCCGCCACCCTTGACACTTGCACTTTCTGCCTTTGGGTAATGTTTTCTTTCTCCTCTTCCAAGAGCTTCACTTCACCTTTTAGCCTTTCTTGCTCTTCCAATGCTGACAGTAGCCTGTTCTCCAAACCCTCCATTTCTTTTTGGTGCTTTTCCTCTTTGTGAGCTCTAGAGAGGTGTCTTCTACTACAAACCTATATGTTGCCTCCTCTATCCTTTCCAATTGTTGTAGTCTTTTTGCTTCTTCTTCCCATTTCTTCACCCATTCTTCTTCGGCCCTTTTTGACTCTTCTTGCACCTTTTTGAGCTTAGCCTTTTCTTCTCTCATCTTCCTCTCCTTGGTTTCCACTTGCTTCTTCAGAGGGATCTTAATCTACAGCTTCTTTGGCCCTCCTCGACTAGGTGACATCTCTTGTTCTTTGGCCCTAGCTCATTGTTCTTTTGCTTGATTGATCCTACTTGTGGATTGGCAATCTCTTGGATGTCTCCCCCACTACCTCTTCATCTTCCACTTCTCCCACTGCCTCTTGGATAATGGCGGTTAGTACCATGCCAAAACCCTATGGTCAAATCTTTGGATGCGGGCATTCTACAAATCAGATTTGGAGGTGGCAGCTAGTGACTCGGTTTTGGCTAGATTCTAGTGCCTTGGCTGAAGTCTCAATCATCCTTTTGGACATAAGCATTCAGGCTGATTTCCTCTAGGGCTCTTGTTGCAATTCTTTCAAGCATGAGCACTTGGATTCTCGTCATGAGTGCATTGTACCTATGACTAGAGAGGAGTGCATGCACCATTTTTGCTTGTAGCTGGACAGTAGCATTGTGAATGTCTGATAAGCTAATTCCATCATTGGTATGCATCCTTTCCTTCATCATCTTCATCATGCTATAGGCATTCCTCTTCTATCTTTTTCCTTGGACATTCACCAATCTTAATGATTTCTCCACAATTCCAGACTTAGTGCAACCTTCTTGGGAGAGCCTCCTTGCCTGACAATTATGATGTCGTTGCCCTTGCTTTCATCAAAGTCCCTTAAGAACTCTGTGCATCTCAGTTGTGGTCAATCTCTTGGCTAGATTTTTCCACATATTTGTGAAGGTTGTACTAGTCAATCATCCTCTTCACTACATCTTCAACATTTATCAATTCCTTCAGGTTGTTGATGCTATGGTACTTGAGTTGGTTGAAAACTCTTGTCTCAATGGCCAACCAATACCTATTATGCTCCTCTTTTGAGAATGGAATTTGTGCTGCCATTTTGAGTTCATGCCAAGATACAGTGACTTCTATTAGTCCACTTGCAAGACCATTTTCCAACATGAAAGCAAAAGATTGCAACTTTACGCAATGAAACAAGAGGACTTCAAAGGTAGAATGGAAATTTTTGCTTCAAGCAATCGGTAAATTCCAATCAAGCATTTCCTAACTATTCTTCTTAAGTGCAAAGTCTTTTTATTCACCTTTTGACTTTTGGGTTTCAATCTCAATGTTTTCTTCCTGTCTCTCTTCCCTTTTTATACTTTATCATCTATGTTCCTCTAAGGTCTTGTTTACTTACTTACCCTCCCCCCTAGAAATGATGCAAATCCTTCCTAGGATTGGAGGATGAAGGGTTAAGGGCATTAACTGCATGGGCATGATGCTTTTACTTTTTCATGAGCCAAGCATAAAACTGCAAGTTGTACTCTAAGGTGGCATGACGGTCCATGTCTTGAGGTCAAATGCCGACATGTGTGATGCAGGACATCAGTTATGAAATCACCAAGGTTGCTCTAGCTAGCAACGTGTAGTTCTTTCTCACTCAGGATGTGATCCAAGTGAGGATGGGCCATAACATGATCTTCTAAGGGTCGATTATGGGTGATGGCCAATTCTCTGAAGGAGATAGGAGCTACATAAGTTGGATCATACTTCGTGGCTTTGATGGCATGTCTCTGCTTGGCAGCATTGGTCATGATTTGGCAGCCCTCTTACTCCCATTGGAAATGGAGAGCATACCATCTCAGTAGAAAAGAAGAGTTAGAGTCCGCTAGTGTTTTCAGCTCAACTAGTTCCTAACGAGTTGCAGAGATTTTGCTCTCGCTATAGGAGGCAATTAGCTGTTGTTGTGAGCTTGCTCTTGAGAAATTCCATTGGCAATCAACTCCTCAACTACATGGGGACTTTAATAAAAATTAATTCAGATTCTTCCCAAGTGCATGGCAGTGTGCGTACATCAGTTGCAAAAGGATCTTCTAGGAGACCTAAGTCCACAACCGCTTGTAGCTTTTAGCAAGCATAGTGAAGGTGGCATCCAAACATCAAATGCAAGTGACCAAGTCATCCCTCATAGTCTCGGCTAAATCAGAGGCCAAAGTGAGAATAGATCAATGCTCATAAGAAGGTCTAAGGCTTGCAGGAGGTTGGGGTTTGACCGGGTCTAGATAACTCAGCAATTGATGTCTAGTGAGTGGATTGATCACTAGAGCTCTCATCAGCGACTTGTGTGAGGGGCTTATTTGGGGACTTTGAGGTTACATTGCTTTTTGCTTGTGGAATATCAAAGACACTAAAAGTGTCGATTTGCATCAGTTTAGGGGGCAGCAAGCTACGGTTTTGGTCAATACACCCATTGGGACTCTATGGGTTTAGTGGCCTTTGGTTCAGGTAGTTTCTCAATTCTAGGGGGCTTTGAAGTTTTGAGATGGGCTAGAGGGCTTGGATTGACGAGCACATGTAGCGCTCCTAGTCTTGGGCAACCAAATCTAGTTGTTTCCCTCTTTGTAGCCCTATGAGCACACAATAGGTCTTTGGGTACCCATCACAGGCTTGACTAATTGTTTGCTTCGGTAGCACTAGCTTTGCCTCCTATGCCTAAGATGTGAGTTCTTTGGTTATGAGTTTGTGCATGCTAGCTTTTAGAGGCTTTGGTTGGCGTTTGGGTGCCCATTTGAGATGTTGCTCAATGGTCTTGGATATGTCTCCTTTAGATTGCGGGTGGTTTGTTTTAGCAGGGTGGGACAAGTTACAACCCCCATTCTTAGACCTTGCACTTGTTTCCTCTACTAATGGCACTGCTACAAGCTGCTGCGATGGAGCTATGTTACCCTTGTTGAAATCCATCACTATTCGAACATTGCCAATGGTAAGGTGAATGTGCTATGAGTCGTAGTCAACATTGCAATGGGCTTGCTTCTTGAATGTGCGGCCCAACAGTGATTCCCTACCAACATCCTTGGTGTTTGGTAACACAAAGAAGATCATGGGAGGCTTTCAGTCTCGACAAAGACCACTAGTTTGCACATTCCTAGCAGTGGGTAGGAATGCCCCCTAAACAGGTTGAGCTTAGCATTCGTGGGCTACAATTGGGGCTAACCAATGAGAGTCCAATGCTCATGGGTAAGGATATTGAAGTCGACTCCCTTATCGATAAGCGCAGTGAAAGCATGTATTTTTTGAGTAGTGGTTGTTATTCACAAGTAAGAAGTGTACTAATGCTTCCTTGTTCATGTCCTCAATCTCTATGATAGTGGCCACTCTTACATTTACAAGGGGTTACAGCATTGGCAACTCATGCAACGGATGGGTTGGAGGGTAGTACCTCTTGAGGCAACTACCATTGAAGAAGCCTATGTCCTCACCCTCTAAGGTCTCAAGCTCAACATTGCTAGTTTGACAAATGTTGCAGACATTGAAGGGCCCTAATCCTCTAAATTTCATTTTTTGCTTATGGCCCTTCACATAGTATAGCAACACGATGTCATATTTCTTGAAGTCACATTGTTTGACATGCTTGTCAAACCAACTCTTGCATCATGCTTTTTTGCAGATGAGCACATGGGTAGCTAAGATCCGGGTCTCAGAGAGATATTCTAACTCTACTAGGCATTCTGTCTATGCCTCCTTTCCATCCCATCTCTGTTGTACCGCTACTCTCAAGCTTGGAACAAAAAACTCTACTGGTAGGATCACTTCGGTCCCTAGGTAAGCTTGAAGGATGTTTGCCCCACTACCATTTTATAGGCTATCATATAGGCCCATAATGTTGTCATGAGCTTGTTATCCCAATTGCTTCGTGAGGCAGAGACCACTTTAGTCATGACATTCACTAGGATTTTGTTCGTGTATCCTATGGATGATTAGGAATGTGGATAGCAAATGAGCAATCACTTTATTAATGAAGTGCATGCCTTGGTCGCGAACTAGCTCGATGGGGCGGCTTGGATCGTGAGAACACCTGCTCCCAAAGGAACTTAGGCGTAGTCCTAGCATCGTTCTCTCTGGTGGCTCAAGCTTTGGCTCATTTCATGAGGTAATCTATTGCTACAACGATGTACTTTGCCTGGGAGTACTGGGCTACAGAGCTTATCAACCCAATGAAGTCAATGCCCCATTTCTCGAAGGGTTGTTGTGCTATGACTAGGATAAAATCCATCTTATGTTTACAAATAGGGACCTTGGTCCTTTGGCACTTGTCACAATGCTTAACGAACTTGGCGGCATCGGGAAAGAGTGTAGGCCACCATAGTTGAGATTGAAGCACCTTGCGGGCTACAGTATCTCCGCTAAAGTGCCCTCCTACAATTCCACCATGCACTTCAATAGTCAACACATCATGCATTTCGTGCTTGCATATGCATCTTTGCAATAGGTCATCCTGTCCTAACCTATAGAGACAACAAATACCATGGCTAGGCCTTCCCTCTCTGTCATGGAGTAGTTCATCTCTGTATCTATAAGTTGCTTGCTAGCAAAGCAAGATTTTGTTCACTAGGCTGGCACAAAATAGCTCCCACAGCAAACTTTGACGCAGCAATGTGCACATGGAATGTCATGTTCCAATCCGAGGCTCGTAGAATAGGTGTGGTTGTGAGAGCCTTTTTTAATTCCTCATAAGCACATTGGCACTCATCAGTCCACTCAAATACAATCAAAAACTTGTAAAGTGGTCTAGCAATCAATGCATAGTTCAAGATGAAGTGTCGATAGCACCCTGTGTGTCCCAGGAAGCACTGAACTCCCTTATAATTTGTTGGTGGTGGCAAGTCAACAATAACTTTGATTTTGGAGAAGTCAATGGCAATGTCATTTGTGGACACCACATGCCCTTGGATACATCTATGTTTTACCCAAAACTGGCACTTTGAGGGGTTTAGAGAGAGACTATACGACCTACATCATTCAAAGACTGCACAAAGCTTATCTATGTGTTTTGCCCAACTAGAGTGTACACATAGGTTGTCCACAAATACCTCTAGTTCTCACCTAAGCATGTCCTTGAAGATGGTGCACATTAGACACTTGAAGGTGGCAGGTGCATTAGTCAGCCCAAATGGCATGACTATGTAGGCAAATACACCCCATTTCATGGCAAATGCCATTTTGTGTCTATCATCAAGGTGCACTTGAACTTGTGTATAGTCCAAGAAGCCATCCAGGAAATAGTAGGCTTCTTTTCTCACTACTCTCTCGAGCATGTACTCTGTGTAGGGTAATGGATAATTGTCTCTCTTAGTTGTGACATTGATTTTTTTGTAGTTTACACACACTTGGATTTTTTGGTTCTTTTTCAGGACAATCATGATGGGTGATACCTAGTCTATGTGCTCAAGCTCGTAGATGAATCTAGCCTTCAATAGTTTGTCGATCTCTTCCTTCATGATGTGGTCATGCTTCAAATTCATCGGGTAAGGCTGCTACTTTACTAGTGTTGCATCAAGAGCCATCGGAATGTTATGCATTATGACTCTCAGATCTACTCCTTTTTGTGTTCATTTAAGTACCATGAAAACATGTCTATGTACCCTCACAAAAGAGCAATGAGATCAGCCTCCTCTTGCTTGGTTGGGTCATTGACTATAAACATGGATGGAGGCTTCTCCCCTTCCCTAGCCAAGTTGACTTCCTTAACCTTGGCAGGCCCTTCTATTAGCTCACTTGCTTGTCCCTGCCTCTTTGCTCCCAACAAGATCACTACCCTATCTCCCTTCTTGAATTTAATGAAGTGCTTTGGTAGGTCCTAGGGCTTCCTTTGTTGCTTGGTCTCCAACCCCTTTGGTTGTCCTCTCCACTTTGTTTATGTCCCATACAAATTCCTAGTATGTGAGTCTCCCTTCAAGATAGAGGAGATGGCATCCAAGCCAACCGGCATGGTCTTCCACGTGTCCATCTCGACTCTGACTACCTTAGTCCTATTACCTAGGAATATAAGACCATTACCCAAGTATTCAATTACTCGTGTGCTCCACATCTAGGGTCAACCTAGAAGAATATCATAGTCCACTCCCTTCATAATTATGAAGTTCATTGAGAATTGGACACCCGCTATTTTCAAGGGCCACTCCTTTAGCACCCCGAATAGCCTAACTTTCATGCCATTAGCTAGTGTGACATTAAACCTTGCAGTCTCCATTAGTAGGTTACCCCATACATGCATGACTGCATGGCTAAGCACACTAACTCCCGCTCCTGTGTCTACAATTCCCTTTCTTGCGACATCTCCCAATGCTACCACTAGTAGAACTACGTGCATCTCTGTGCCCTCCCAAAAAGCATTTACATGCAAGGACTTAGGTACTAAATTCAGGGTTAGGCTCGGTATCTGCATGGCTGCGTGATGGTCATGCAATTCAGCTACTTTTGGCTTGTTAGATCCTTCTATCCATTGCTTTAACTCTTGTCATAATGAGGATCTTTGCCCAAGATCCCCCACTAGTAGAGTCACCTAGGCCGATATCAATGTTGTAAGTATGCCACTAGCTGCTTGCCTTTCATTACACTCTATACTCTTTTGCCACTACTCTTGAGCAGTCTGTCCGCTTGCAGTACCTAAGCTTTGTCATTGCAGTGCTGCCTAGGGTGCGAAAACTTCTCTAGATTTTGTGCAAGTAGGCAAGACTGATGTGCTCACACTAGAGAGCTCATCAATTTCATCTTCCATGATGGGTTTTACATCTTTTAGTTGATTTTGTGTAGATTTCTATTCTTTGTTTCACACAGAACATATCTATTTTGGTTTGGACAGCAATGACTAAATTTCATAATGTATGTTTGATGCTTCAGGGATGTTATTTCGGTAGTCAAATGGTATGGTTATGATTTTGGACTGATCTGAGCACACATTTGGCTTAGTTTTATTAGAGATTTTATTATTGTAATAACAAGGTTGAATATCATTTATTTGGAAAAAGCATATGTATCTTATCACTTGATGCTTCTGAGGCTTGGTATTGATGCTTGAATGTTTGCTTGACACTTGGAGATGCTTGACACATATCTTAGAATGCTTTTGGGCTTCGATTGAGCTCACATTCACTCAGTTTTGACTATCATATCCCTACTGTTCATAGTGGATAGAAAGCAGTTGCTTGATGATAAAGATTGTGTTCATTATGCTTTGAAGCTACTTGGATACCATATATTGGATTTACTGACACTTTGATTGTCATGTATGCCTATGGATATTTTTATGACATGCTCCTAAGCTAAGATTGGTGGATCTTGGACACTTTGATATTGGTTGTCATTCCTGTCCTTGGATGTTACTTGGATGCTCAAGTCAAAGTCTTGTAGACTACTTGGATTCAATGCTTTTGGATGTATGCTCTATGGATCTTGGATACTCAAAAGTCCTTTTCTCATTTAGCATTCGGCTTTTGCTTCAATGGGAGCTACTCGGCTTTATATATTGAGCCACATTTGCACTTGGATGTACTACATAGCATTTGGTTTATGAAGTTGAGCTTGATCTTATTACAGTGAGATAGTGGGACTCATTGTGACATGCACATGCTCTCTTGATATTTGTTGGATGCAGTTATCCTATCGTGGGCTAATTTGATCTCTTGGATTGGACTTGGTACTTATGTTTGGCAAAGTGTTATTAGTGGTATTTAGGTTATGTATTGAGCTTTTCTTTTTAGTGGTTTATGCATCTGGAAATTCTCTTCATTTACCTTTGAGTTCTACCATGTGCATGATGTCTATGCCTATTGTATGTATGGTTTTCAACACACTACAG
This sequence comes from Lygodium microphyllum, assembly GCF_053477565.2. Classification (NCBI taxonomy): domain Eukaryota; kingdom Viridiplantae; phylum Streptophyta; class Polypodiopsida; order Schizaeales; family Lygodiaceae; genus Lygodium; species Lygodium microphyllum. The sequence continues at coordinate 120,286,754 of NC_141158.1, forward strand.
CTGTGACAATTTTCAGTGCCGGTTGTTCCTCGCTTCTTCCTTCTTGGTTGCTCATAGTTGATTGTTGGCATATTACTACAATTTATTACAACAACTTATCATTTCAATTCTATGCATTCTATTTGACGGCAATCATCTAGACTTGATAGTCTTTTGCTTACAGTTTGTGGACAACTCATTAGTTTGGCAGTATCTCTTGTCTCTTGTTTGATTTAGCATTGGATTTGGGGCTAATTTGCAGGATATTATAGCAACCCACATGTTGCCCTTCTTTGTACTTGCTTGGTCTCATTATGGCTAGTGATTCTTGTGATAGTACTATCTTCAATATCGAGAAACTAGATGGGACCAATTACAACTATTGGAAGACCCAGATATGGCAGATTTTAGTGAAGAAATGGTAAGTTAGACCACTCAAAAATGGGAGTGCCAAACTCAAAAACATTGCACTTGACGATTGGGATGAACTAGATGAGCTATGCAAGTCCACAATCATTTTGTCACTCTTTAAGCATGTTCACTACAATGTTGTAAGAGAAAATTAGATTGCATGTGAGCTTTGGACACAAATTAAGAATCTTTATGATAAGCAGAGCCCTCATCTCAAATGTACTAGTTGAAACAACTGATGGACCTTTGCATGAAGGAAGGGAGTTCTATGTTTGCACACTTGAATTAGTTTCACTCCATCATGAGCCATTTACCTTTGCAAGAGATTGAGTTCAAGGATATTTTACATCCTTTATATCTACTTGTTGGTACTCTTTTGAGTTGTGGTGAATAGAAAGAATGTGGATGCTTTCCATTTGTCACATACATTGACTCTAAGAGACTAACATGATGGAAATGGATGTAGTAGAGACTCTAATAGGTCTTAGTCTAGGACATGTGGATAGTCTCACAATAAGTCCCATGGCCATAAGTCCAGTCGGCCATAAAATTTGCGAAAGCAAGCACAAGGAAAAGGGAAAGGGTAAAGTGCAAGACAAAAATCATGATCACAACATTGTGCCTAGCAAGTCTAGTGTCAAGATTGAGAAGGCTAATGTGGTGTAGCCTGATGTATCTGATGATCTTATCTTGGAAGCTCCTTCTTTGGATGCTTCATAGCTGACTAATGCTTTGTCAGAAAATACTCAGTGTTGGTTAATAGATTTAGGGGCTTCCTTTCATGTGATCCCTCATAGCTGACTAATGCTTTGTCAAAAAATACTCAGTGTTGGTTAATAGATTTAGGGGCTTCCTTTCATGTGATCCCTCATAGAGAGTGGTTTCACTCCTATTGCAGTATGACTAGATCTGTCCATTTGGATAATGACATGGCACTAGAGATCATTGGTATTGGTGATATCTAGTTGTATTTTGGTCCAGGCAGCATATTCACTCTTCATGATGTATGTCATGTGTCGACTCTCATGAAGAGCCTTATCTCTAATGGCACCTTGGATGATGTAGGATACATTGTCTCTTTTAGTGATTCCTCATGGAAGATTTTGATGTAGGAATCTTGTTATTTCATGTTGTGCTAAGTCTAGTACCCTCTATCCTTTGCTTGTATCTAGGTCAGTCAACCATGTTTTGGTTGTGGTTGCAGTTCCACATGTATCTCTTTGGCATCGCCGCCTTAGGCACATGTATTTGAAAGAAATGAAAATACTTACCAGTTTGTAGTATCTTCCATCCCTAGACTATAAGTATTTTGAGTCTTGTGATAGTTGTTTATATGGTAGGCAAACATGTAGTGAGCATAAGAAGTCTGGCACGAAGTGCATGAGTGAGTCTTTGGCTCTTGTTCATTAAGATATATGTAGTCTCATGCCTTATTAGTCACTAGGTGGTGTGAAGTACTTTGTCTTGTCTAGCTTTTAATGTTGGCTTGCTCTTGTTGAGAACTAGTTTGGGTAGGCTGAAATACCTAAGGTCAGATAATGGGGGTGAATATATCTCGCTTCAAGCAGTTTTGCAATGAGCAGGGTATTAAGCATTAGTTGACCACCCCCTACATCCCTCCCTAGAATGTATTGTCAAACGCATGGATAGGATGGTTTAGGAGATATTCTGTAGTATGCTTAGCCATACATGCTTGTCACAACACTTTTCAACTAAGGAAATACTACTACCATATGCTTGATTAATTGGTCCCCTTGTACGCTATTGATTACTAGTTTGTAGAGGAGGTCTAGACTAGAAACTCCATCATATGCTCATTTGCACATCTTTGGTTGTGAGGAATTTTTCCATGTTTCCAAAGATAATTGCAATAAGGTGGATCCTAAGTCCGTGAAATGTGTCTTTCTTGGTTATGGGGATGTAGATGAGATGGGCTATCACCATAGGATCCGCAACGATGTCATTTTCCATGAAAAAAATATGCATAAGCAGCTTGAGCATGTGGTTGAGGTATATAGGTGATCTTTTTGGAGGAGCCTCCTGCTCTCATACAGTTCCACTCTTGCTTTGCATGTCAGCTTTTAAGTAGCCTGATGCTAAGCCCTCCATGTTCATCTCATTCCTCATCTTAGTTTGGATTGTGCTTGATTTGTTTGTAGTAATTACAATCATAGTTAAAGTCAAATAATCCCTCAACCCTAAGACAAGTGTGTACACATATCTTAGGACCTCTGGTTTGCAACATATACTAGGGTTAGGGCTCTCAATATGGTTTGAGCTAAAATCCCTTTATTTCCATTTTCAAAACCTTCCCTAGATTGTGTTTGGTTGGTGTTGTGAAAAGCAAGAAAGTGTGTGTTATATCAATAATTTGTTTGAAGTGTCACCTTTTGGGATGATTTTGGAAGCTTAAGTTTTGTATATTTGGAAAATAGTTGAGTGTGGCTATTGCTTTTAGTAGGCATTTGCTAAGGTGTGTATTGGGTGGTTGGGTGGCACTTTTAGATACTAGTAGGCAGCTGCATTTTTGGATGACTTGCCTAGTCTTTGTGGCCACCTATATATGCATGTAACAAATCAAGTGCCAACTAGACAACCTACAGTAGTGCTGATGCTCTAATGGCCCAGGACCTTGCCTATTGCACAAGATCAACCTACTTTGAGATGCTCTATTAGTTTAGACAATGGTGAATGAAATAATTTCAAAAACCTCAAGAGTCTCTTCATCAAGAGGTTCTTTGAGGCAGGGTAACCTTATTATTTGAATAATGAACGTTAATCAAAAGGATAAAGAGGACATTTGAGACTATGTCACCTACGTGCAGAGTCTCTTCAAGAGAATCCCAATCGTATAGTGACCCAACAAATGAGTGGTCTCCATTGTGTTCATAAATGGAATCTGAAGCGAAGAGCTTTACAAGGCCTTGGTTGGTGGGCAATTTGAACATGCAAAGGGATGTACTAGTTAGGGTCTTTGAAGAAGCCATACAAGTAGACGATTTTCTCAAAGAGAGAAGCTCAAGGACCACAAGCCGAGATAGTGCAACCTCAAGAACCTCAGAGAGAGCCATGACCGCTAGCGAGAGATCAAGCCAAAGTAGCTAGGAGAAAGGGAAGAATGTCGACCACTAGAGCTAGGAGTTGGCGACCATGAAGCTAGAGTTGGATAAGCTTCAAGAGATGATAAGAAGCCTTGCAAGACCTCATGTGCAATCCATGCATTGCGGAGGAAACCACCTTCCACCTAAGCACATGAATCCTAGATTCAAACCCTGTGCCAATTGCAATAGGTTTGGGCTATGATACAATGCATTGCTGATTGCCGAGGCAGTTGCCATACCCACAACCATACAATCAGCCTTACTACCCAGAAAATAGACTGTTGCCTTATGGAAGGGGAGCTCCATTAGCTCTTCCTGCACCCAATGATTCAAGGCTAGCAATCCCTCGGATGGACATCAACCCTATGGGCATACCTAGACCACCTGGACCCTTCATGACCCACCCACCGAGTGATGCTCCAGTGCATTATGTCAAGGAGCCAAATGAGGAAGAGGCATGCATAAACCCTTATATCTCCTACAATGAAGAGGGTAATCCCATTATGATGGATTTTAAACCAGTACCAATGATGGCGTTAGGTCGGGGAAGGGGTAGAGGCCTAGAAGTTCAAAACCAATAATCTATCGTATGTTGGACTTGCGGCCACCCAAGACACATCTCCTCTCGTTGCCTTGAACGAGAGCAAGATAATTGAGAAAATTCTAACCTAAGATGCCTTGAGTATGGAATCACTCATTTGTATGCCAAGTGCCCTAGGCAAAAAGCATCCACTAGTTCAGCTATTGTGCCATCCATGCCTTTGGGACTATTTGGAGTAGAGACTCTTGATGGCAAGGCCATTCCCATCTCGTTGAATGTTATGATTAGGGTGTAGAAGAGGTAGGTCGGTATCTCATTACTCGGACCTAGCAACCTTGATGTAGCCTCCATAGGAAAAAGGAGTCGTAAGAGGAGAAGAAAGAGAGTTGAGACACAAATCACACTCAAAAATTGATAGTGCTACCATGTTACCAAAGGGGAGGCAAGTCACAAACGTAGAAGGAGATACATCTGCTCCTAAGATAGCAAAAAAGGGAAGTGAGCTCACAAAAAAACATAGGAGAGCACCGAAGATTCTAGCAAGGTGCACCAAAGATTCTAGCAAAGTGTACCAAATATTCTAGCAAGGTGCACTGAATATTCTAGCAAGGTGCACCGAATATTCTAGCAAGGAAAGTATAGGGCGCAATGTAATTCATTTTAGAAAAGAGCGCCAGCGGGCTCCCTCCTGTGCAAATTGTAAATGTAGAAGTGCAAGAGCAAAAGAACTGTGGGAAGAGGAAAGACATGAGGAAAGAAGACCTTGGCTAAGAAGGCGAGTTCGTAGATCTAATCGTGCTCTTTGTTTTTAGTCATAGAATGCCTAAATTTGATACCATATGCAAAACTTATGACCAAAATACAACAGTTATCTCAAATTGCCATAGTTGTCCGTGACTTTTACAGCATGCTCTATATCCACTCAAAATGGATAAAATGGTTGTTTCTCAACTCAATAAGCACTCAACAAGGCTCATGTAAGCATTGGGAAGCTCCTTAACAAGCATGGAACAAGCCAAAAGAAGGAAAGACTCGATGCATACTTTGAGAGAAAGAAACAATGGCTGCCATGAAACCTTGAGTTGAAGCTTTAAATCCAAGCTTAAGCAAAGGATGAAGAAGCTCCTCGAATGGTTGGCTCTAATACCAATTGAAGCGAGTGATCCCGAAGTGGAAGCACAAGCTATGGTGGAAGAGAGAGAGAGAGAGAGAGAGAGAGAGAGAGAGAGAGAGAGATGTGTGGGAACTTCAACAGTCACAATATGTGACTAACCTTCCCTTTATTCAAATGTCACTGAAAGAATAAAGAATGAAGTGACAGTGATTGGTGCCTACCACTTACAATGTATAGGTGTGCAGGCACTCTCAGTATAGTAATACACAAGCGGCTAGGCACATGCACATGGACTCCTCAACTCCCACAATGACTAAAAATCCACAAAAGAAACAAATAGACAAGTGACTAGAAGCTAGTTAACCTCTTGTAAGAATAATGTTTCAAAAAATCGACTAATTACAATGACCAAAACAAAAAGTGATATAAGCATACATATACAAATTTGTGTAGGTGAATTTTTATTGTTTGATTTTTAGTTAATCTTATTAGTTTTTTTAATTTTTCATAAGAATTTTGATAAACATTTTTATTTATTTATTTTTAATAAAATAAAATAAAAATATTTTTATTGTAAGCTCCACAGCACAATAAAATCCCCACACATCTAAATGACATCAAAAAAATCATACACACGAACTACCAAAAGGGAAGTCCCCCGTCGGAACAAGCAGCAACACATAGAAAAAAAAAGGAAGGTAGGCACAAGCCTGCATGAAAATGAAGTCAGTGATAAGGTGGGGACCCACAGGTGTGGGTAGATGGCAATGGGTGAGAAGGTCAATAGTGGGATGTTGTGTCAAGCATGGGATATTGCATAGGAACATGGCCGAAAATGGATACACAAAAAGGAAAAAGAACTAGGGGAGTGGGGTGGGAAGGGGGGCTTAAGGGAGTAGTGGTTTTGAAGGGATAGGTGGTTTTGAGTGGGGTGGTAATGTGGAGGAGGGAAGGGTGGTATGGTGGGGGAAATGGTGGATTTGGAAGTGGGTGGTAGGGCAGGAGGGTGGATTGGGAGGTGGCAAGTGGTGGGGGAAGGATGGTGGGGAGGGTGGAGAAGGGGGGAGGAGGAGAGAAAGAAAACAGTTGCAGCAATGATGGGAGGAGAATGGCAAAGTGGAGGCCGGTTAAGAGAAGGTGGAGGGGCACTACTTTGGGGGGAAGCTCACCAGTTGTAGGTGGTGGCGGAGGCAATCAGGAGCAAGGGTTGCACCATGGTGGGTGGGCGAAAAAAGTCCAGGTGGGGCAACGTGTATGTCCACAAGCAAGCAGAGGAGTTAGAATGTGCCCGACAATAGTCGTTGTGGGTATGACAGCGTCTTCCATGAAAGAGCGGTGCAGGTGGACTATCGAGTGGTGGAATATCAGTGCAGGCAGGGGATAGGGCAGTAGAGGTTGAGAAAGGGAAGGAAAGGAGAGTAAGGGAGGTGGAGGAGGCAGAGAGAAAGAGAGAAAGAGAAAGAGAGGAGGATAAAAAAGGGGGGGGGGAGGTAGGAGCAGGAGGTGAAGGAGGAGAAAGGGAAGAAGGGAGAGGAAGGAGGGGAGAGAGGAGGAGGGGGGAGAGAGAGAGAAAGACGGTGAGAGAGGGGGTGGTTGAGAGAGAGAGAGAGAGAGAGAGAGAGAGAGAGAGAGAGAGAGAGAGAGAGAGAGAGAGGAGAGGGAGAGGGAGAGGGAGGGAGGGAGGGAGGGGGAGATGAGAGAAAAAAAACATATTTATTTAAAAAGAAGAGAGGAAGGAAGAAGATGGGAAAAGAGAGAATAAATAAGTAAATAAGAATAAATTAAAAAGTGGACGTGTACCCCCCACATCGCACATGCATGTGAATGGGATTAAAAAAATTTCACTGGTGGAACCAAAATGAGGCACATCACATACACAAAAGCACATGGCACCAAGGGAAAAGCAACATTTACGCAGGCACACATTGAGGCTAAATAACATGAAAGCATTGAAAAATTAATCGTGAAAAATATAGCAATCGGATGAAGATATAGAGAAAAGAAAAAATGGGTAAGGTGATCGCGGGAATAAGGTTGATGATCTGAATGAGGTACTCAGTGTCAAAAAGGGAGATTCACATGAAAAAAAGACAAAAAGGATACATGCACAAGCATTAAAAAATTAATATCAGGAGATCGATCTACCAAAATAAAGTGCAGTAAAAGGAAAAAATGGCCAAGGTGATGAGCCACACCACGAGTATCAAGTCAAAACACAAGTTAATTGTGAAAGGGGAGTGAGTTCACATGGAAAAACATCAAAAAACACACACAAAAGGAATTAGAAATTAATTCGAGGGAATCCATGAGTCAGAACAAAGTGCAATGAAAAGAAAAAATGTCAAAGTGGAAGTGTTTGATAGGGTTTTGGGGTTAAAATGCGATTTCGGTGGTAAAGAGAAAGAAGAGTGTACATGTCACCATTGTTGTAATGTCCCTCAAACCTCACCTCTCTGTTGGTGAAAACAAAAGATCAGTCACTCACTCTGTCCCCCCTCTATCTGATACTCTGTTGATAGATATAGGAAGGCAACCCAATTCTTGACACCCATTAATGTAATCCTCACTATCACTTGTGTAAAGGTTATATGCCTTGTGCACAATTGATGGTACAAACATGCATCCTGCCCTATGTCAACATGTGGTGCAAGAAGGAAGGCCAGGGAGTCTTATAGTGCCATGCATAGAACAAATTGTGCTTTGTGCATTGAACAAATTGTGCTTTGTGCTTTGTGCATACAACACTCCATTCACACTTATCACTCCTCCTTTGAATTGAAAGAAAAAAAACTCATCACTTGACCCACCCTCTATCCCCCTCACGAGTGCGTGCAAGAAGCGATCTTTTGGAGCAAGCTTTTTTTGGCAACCTCGAGTTTTATTCCATATAGTCCACTTGGTCCTCTTTTTCTTTTGGGCATATATCAAGCACCAATGCTGCTTCTCCATTGCCACCACCACCATCACCACCACTAGCACCGCCACCACCACCAACACATCTTACTCTCCCCCTTCTCATTAGAGCCACAACTAATTCTCCTCTCTCTCTCCTCATATATTGGGGACTAACCACTGGCATCTCACTCTTCTCAATAACATTACCACCACTAGCACCGCCACTACACCACCATATCTTACTCTCCTCCTCCTCCTCATCAGAACCATAACTAATTCTCTCTCTCTCTCTCTCTCTCTCTCTCTCTCTCTCTCTCTCTCTCTCTCTCTCTCTCTCTCTCTCTCTCTCTCTCTCTCTCACAACACGTTAGTAGTTCTCTCTCCTTTAATTGCTTTACATCACTACATTAAGCTTATGTGATTATTTTTTATAATATTATCACAATGTTAATGGTTTAATTACACATACACAAGCAATATCACACTCCATACACATTCACATCTCTCTTTTCTCAATTATTTGCATATATGTTATAATTACATCATGATGTATTAGTACTTGTATTGTGCACACATGAGCAAAACCAAATACACTTTCACTTACACATTCCTCTCTCTTTATATATATATATATATATATATATATATATCTCATATGTTGGGGACCAATCATCGACATGTCACTCCTCTCAAATACACACACACACACACACACACACACACACACACAGAGGATCCACAACATCCATCTCCCTCTCCTCCTTTTGAATAACAACCTCTCTCTCTCTCTCTCTCTCTCTCTCTCTCTCTCTCTCTCTCTCTCTCTCTCTCTCTCTCTCAACGAATTAGTAGTTCTCTCTCCTTAACTTATTTGCATTACTAGATTAAGCTTATGTGCTTATCTTTGATAATATTATCACAATGTTAATAGTTCAATTATGCATGCATATGAGATACCACACTACATATACATTCACATCTCCCCCCTCTCTCTTCTTTGCTTATATTTTATAATTACATCTTGATGTGTTAGTACTTTAGTTATACACACACGAGTAAACTATAGACACACCCACTTATACTGGCACATTGCTCTCTATCACTTTCCTCATTTGATTAGGCTTACATATAGATTGAAGTTATGCATTCGTTTATAATAGACCCTTGTAAGCAATTGCTTCATAATCTCCGTAAAATATAGCTCTGTATTGCTTCATTACTTGTAGCTATTATTTATTTTAAAAAGTCTTTATTTTAAACTCCAAATTTCAATAATCAAATATTTTAATATACTAATATATTTCACATTATACTGCATGAACTTACAATAAAATTTACAAAAAAATACTAAATTCACAAATGTATTTATAAGTTAGTGCACTGCTATATGCAAAGCAAATGAATATGTTTATTACAAACATTAAATATCAATCCAGCTCCATTGCTAGAGAGAGAAATGGGTATTCCCTAAACAGACTCCTAAACTCCCCCATGAAAATTTGCTAGCTCAATCAAACATGGAAGCATGTATTTCAAGAGGATGGTATTCAAGGGATTTTCCTCAGTCAAATAGGGAAGCATACGTTTGAAGAGGATGGTATCCATTGGATTTTCTTCAAATGTAAATGGATATGTAAAGGAGTTGGGTGGGTTACATTGCATCTTCTTTATGCTATCATTCACAAATAGTATCATTGTAGGGCTAAAGGATGGCCAATCAATATCATCAAAACATTTTAGAAATTATAGCTTCACCATGACTCCTTACCGAAGAATGAGTTACGAGAACAAATGCACTCCACGTATCACTTTCCTACAATTAGCCATATTCTCTTTTGAAGAAAATATAAAAGTGTGACACATTCTAAAGAGTACATGTGGAATTACTTACCATGAGTTTGGATCCATATGTCTCTTGCACCTTTTTTTCTTCGAGCATTTTTTGTATAATGCATTCTCATTGGAGAGGAATTCACATTTAGGTAGTCAAGGAAGATATGACATCTCTGGTACACCTCCTCTTTCCACTACTATCAATCGAGTGATCCTTACATATGAGCTACTCCTCCTTCAAGTGCACCTAATCACTGTATTTCCCTGGCAAAGTTTGCAATATCCTCTTCTCTAATTTCCCATATATAAATCTACCATTCATAGTTCTATTATATATAGAGTACACATCGACAAGATACCATTGCAAATATACTAATATAGAAGGATACCAAGTTATGCATGTAAAGAAGTCTCCATGCTGCTAACTTGCATGACTTCTGAGACTCAATATCATCTAGTTTGAAATTCTCTTTATCTCCTACATGAACTAGAAGAGCAAAACTTTGTCCACTTGAATGTTGTAGTAGTTTCCTCATTAAGAGAGAGAGAGAGATTATGTGACTTTATTATCATCTCTCTAAGAAAACGTGAAAATTTTTTTATCGAATAGGGATTACCATCAACTCCTCCATCATCTCTCTAAGGGGATGTGAAATTTTTAATCACCAAATAGGGGTTACTATCAGCAATCCCTCCTTGGTGAAAAAATTTCACAAATTGCATGCATCTCTCTGACGGGACTTATGAAAAAAGAAATTAGGAAAGGGATTGTTGACAACTCCATGTTTAGTAAAATAATTTAGAGAGGACTTATGAAAATATTTTTTGTCGAGAAGGAGGTGCTAGCAACCCCTGTTTAGCGGAAAAAAATTTCACAAATCCCCTCAAAGAAATGATGGAGGAGACTTGTGAAAAAAAAAATCATCTTAAAAAGGGGTTGCAAGCAATCCTCTTCTTGACGAGTTGCTACTAGCAACCCCCTTCTCAATCAAAAGAAAAGTCAAAGAAAGTCACATAATCTCTCTCTCTCTCTCTCTCTCTCTCTCTCTCTCTCTCTCTCTCTCTCTCTCTCTCTCTCTCTCTCTCTCTCTCTCTCTCTCTCTCTCTCTCTCTCTCATTTGTCTTTGTCTCTCTCTCCCTCTCTCTTTATATTTTATTTAGTAATTAACTAAAAATAATTAATTATTCAGTTATTAACTAAGTAATAAATTAAGTAGTGCACGTGTGTATGCGTCTGTCTCTCTCCCTGTGTATATGTGTGTGTGTATGTATGTGTTTGTGCATGACCCTTATCTTCATTTGTCATGATGTGTATCTCTTGCATCTCTCTCTCTCATCATTAGGACTCATCAATAGAGTCAAGAGAGAACTATATATATATATATATATATATATATATATATATATATATATATATATATATATATATATATATATATATATATATATATATATATATATATATATATATATATATATATATGATGAGAAAGAATAGGAGAGAAGTTTTAAAATAATGTTTGATGAGAGAGAATAGATAAAAACTAATTACTAGCTAGGAATATTAAATTGTGTATATATATGATATGTTTTAATGCGAGACATAGTAGATTGAGATTTTTTTAATGAACTATATTGAAAAGTTTGGATCTTATGAACAAAAAATAATCCTCTCTTTTGGAAAAAAAATTCTCCTAATAGAAAACTAATCATTAACATAATGTACAATGTCTATTGTCTTTTACATTGTGTATTTGGAAAAATAAAGACCTTATCAATATTTTTTAAAAAAATTATACTATTGAAATTATAATCAACATGTGACTTTTTATTCTAATTGTACTTAGGCCAAAAACTTTTAAATAGAGGAATTTGACCTAAGTTAGAGAGAGAGAGAGAGAGAATGTGTGTGTGTATTTTGATAAAGGTCCAAAGTTATTAATGTAAGAGAAGCCTAGATGTAGTATTATAGTATTATAGGAGAGAGTTGCTATAATTGTTTTAAGCCATATATATATATATATATATATATATAGTGAGTGAGTGTGTGTGTGTTTATAAAGATCCAAAGCTATTAATGTATAGGAAATGCCTAAATATAGTATTGTATGAGAAAGTTAAAAGAATTTTTCAAAGCCACACAGACACACATACACAAAGAGAGAGAGAGAGAGAGAGAGAGAGAGTATGTGTGTATATTTTGATAAAAATCCAAAGCTATTAATATAGTGTAAGTCCAAAGATAGTATTGTGGTGGTATAAGAGAGAGTTGCTAGAATTTTTTTAAGCCACATGGAGAGAGAGAGAGAGAGAGAGAGAGAGAGAGAGAGAGAGAGAGAGAGAGAGAGATTGTGTGTGTGTGTGTGCATGTGCTTTGATAAATATTCAAAGCTATTAATATGTAAGAAAAGCCCAAAGATAATATTGTACTATTGAGAGTGAGTGAGTGAGTGAGTGTGTATAAAGATCTAAGGCTATTAATGTAGGAGAGGATCTAAGGTAGCATTATAGAAGAGAGTGCTAGAAAATAGCACCCCCTTCTTTGGCTTCAAAATTTTCTAACACTCTCTCCTATAATACTACAATACTACTTTTGGGCCTCTCTTACATTAATTTGAAAAATGTACCTCTCTATCTAAATTATTTTTCACATTTCTTTCTCTTCTCTCTTATCAATGATTTTTAAAAAGACACTTCTTTCTTGTCTCTCATCAATACATATATATATATATATATATATATATATATATATATATATATAAACTTAAAAGTTATTTTTATCTCTCTCCTCCCTCTAGTCTCCATTGAGTTCTAAAACCCTTCCTATTGAAATTCCTTATATTCAAAGTATCTAGAATATATATTTTACTTTAAAGACTAGGCAAACCATTGATAAATTACTTAGTTAAGGTGGATTAGAGTTTGTATGAGCAATAATCTTTAAAGCTATGTCTTTAATTCTATAATATATACTAGACAACCCTACCTTGATTGTTCTTTCTATGTGTATGTGTGTATGCATGCATGCACATGTGTGTGTCTCATTAAGGACTTGTTTGTATCTCTCTCTTATTCAAAAACTATTATCACAAAAAATATATCTTTCTCTCCCTCTCTCATTAATATATATACATATGCATGTGTGCATGTATTTACATGTGTGTATATTGGAAGTCTTAATATGCATACACACACATGTACACATATATGATTGGTTCAAAGAAGTATAACTATAGTTTATAGCCTATGAATATTAATATTTCAACAACATGATGTCAAGTTAGCAGAGACATGCACAATGAGAGACCACGATGATGCTCTCTCTCTCTCTCTCTCTCTCTCTCTCTCTCTCTCTCTCTCTCTCTCTCTCTCTCTCTCTCTCTCTCTCTCTCTCTCTCTCTCTCTCTCTCTCTCTCTCTCAGCATATTGATTAAGCATAGAATTTATACTTGTATTCACCAATCAATATCCCTTCTTTCCACCCCAACAAATAATCCACAAATGTGTAAGCTTTAATAATTAGTTTTAATGAGGTTACTAGAGCCATGTATAAAGAAAAATGTTTAGTAAATATTTAAAATGGATGCAAATGTAGACAAGTTTATACACCAACCCATAATTACTAAAGAGAATTTACATCTCATATTTAAAAAGGGAATAACTTTTCCAATGTTGCCCATAGTGTGACCAGTAAAGCAAAGTCTTTGCTAATTCTTAGAGAAAATGCATTTTATTTTGTTGAGAAAATAAAAACATACCTCACTTTAGTTAGCTATGATTAAATTTATGATAATTTTTTACTATCATTGTCTATTAGTTTGTGAAACAATAGAACACTTATTACTAGAGGTCAATGTAATACGAATCTAGATCCAGATTACTTACATAAATTAATTTGTATTATAAAAGAGAGAGAGAGAGAGGTAGTGGTGATGATGATGGTGAGATAGGTGGCATAATTAGAGAGAGAGAGAGAGAGAGAGACTAAGAATGTGTGTTGTGAGAGAGAGAGAGAGAGAGAGAGAGAGAGAGACTAAGAATGTGTGTTGTGTGAGGGGAGAGAGAGAGAGAGAGACAAAGAGAAAGAACTACTTACATGTAGAAAGAGAGAGAATGAAGGTGGTGACAAAGGTAGTGATGGTATTTTTTGTGGTAGAGCTAGTGACAGCAATGGTGGTGGTGGTGGTGGTGGAAGTGGAAGTGAGGTGGATACATCTAGGGCTGGAATAAGTGAACCATATAGGACAAGAATAGAGGGGTTGCTAAAAAAAGCTTACTCAAAAAACTTACTTCTTGCCCTTCCCTCTCATGCTCTATTTTGATAAATATAGAGAGCATCCCATGCTCACATCCCCATCTTGTTAGGATGCAAACTCACATCACTCTCAATTGTTGTCAATGAATTCGACTTGTTGAGGATATCAGACATCTATTGAAGAAATGGCATACCCAAGGAGATAGCCAATAAATTAGAAACTTGGATTGTAGGAAGATATTATGTCTATTGTAAGAGTTAAACATCTATTGAGAAGTAAGAGAGACATAATGCACCAAGGGAGGTGACTCCAAACCTATATCCGAAAAAGATCATCATGAGAGATAATGTATCTGGACTGCGGGGTGTCACCACCTTTTCTACAACTAACTTCCTGCTCACCAAGGATGTTTAGCACATTTTCTTAGAGCAAGGCCTGTTATAACATGGAATTTCTTCCTTTTCTCCCATAGCAAATTGTTTGTATATATTTTTCTTCTTTTTCTGTATTCCTAAATCGAAGGGTGTTTCCACCTTTTCTCGAAGAGTAGGTCAGCATAGCATGGACCGAAGTCCTTAGCAATTGAGGTTGACTGCAAGTACCTTGTAAGGGCCCATCCAATGCTATCAAAGCTTTCCAAGAAACTTGCCAAAGCATGAATCATATGCCATGATGAGGTCACCTTATTTGAATTCTTTTTGTTTGATGAAGCTATCATGTTAAACTTTGTGTCGAGCCTATGTGGCTTCCATGCACTGTACTGCCATCCTGCGAGTCTTGTCTAGACATTCTAAGTATAAGAGGTAGTGTTGTAGGGGTTATGCATCTCCTAATCATTCTTTGATAGCTACTCACAAAGAGAGCAATTCCAACTCAACAAGAAAGATGGCTTCTATACCATAGACCAACTAGAAAGGTATATGTCCTATTGTGTCCTTATGGGAGGTTCTGTATGTCCAAAGGGCTTCTATAAGTTGATCATCCCAATCACGGTAATGTGAGCAATTGTCCTTGTCAGGATCGAACAAAGGATATGATTGGTGAGTTCGACTTGGCCATTGGCTCTAGGGTAATAGGGTATGGACTTGCGATGGCGAATCTTATAGATCTCTATTAGATCTTCCATGATCTTATTTAGAAAACGAGAGAAACAGGGCCACGTTATTGCCATCATCTCGCTTGAGAGCTTTAGGGGTCAATGCCCCATTTCTCAAATGGCTTTAAGGGAAGGATTAGTTTTGCAATAACATTGCATTATTTTTTGTGGGCTTCTCCATTCATTGATAGGCTGCTTATAATAATCATAAGTATCCTTATGGAGGGTCGACCCCACTGATATCCTATAAGCAAAGCCTTCTGACCATAGCTTCTTCTACAAAGTGTCCTCCATATGGCTTGTCATGTCATACTTTCAAGACAATCCCAATCTCATCTCCTGTAACACATCTCCGTAACACTTCATATTTTCCCTTCTTATACAATACACCACCTAGCAAGGTATAGGGGGATAATTCCAAAATAAGCTTCTTTTTTTCTCTATTAGAGATTCCAGGATGGTATTGTAGTGTGGCCAATAGGTTGGCAATGTCTACATACCATGAGGGCCACAATCTCTACTAGAAACAGAGCTGCATCAGGAAGGTTTGGATCATCGTGCTCCCCTTTGTCACTCTACAGGATTCACAATAGATGAGCAAGACATGGAAATGACCAGGTTTAATGACCACTTCAAAATCAAACTTCTTGAACAGGAGTAGCCATCTCATTATTTTGCCTTTCACATCAGCCTTGTCCTCATCAAGAAAAGGACAAAGCCTCATGATTCACAATGAAATTGAAATGCATTGATAAAAGGTAACGTTGAAACTTCTCTAAGGTGAATACCATCACCAAGCACTCAAGCTTTATTACTATATAGTTCCTCTCTCTATCACTGACTTTTTGACTTATATAATAAATTTGTTGGTCTAGCTTTGAGGAGCCTTTCTAACAAAAAACTATGCCTAGCCTTTCGATGGATGCATTAGTATACACATGGAATTCCTTCATCCAATCAAGAGGTTATGTGATATGTGCTTTAATCAAGCATTGCTTCAAGGTGTTAAAGGCTTCTTCATAGTCATTTATCCAAGTGAACTCTACCTCTTTTCTCAGTAGCTTATAGGGAGACTACCTTCATTTGCAAAATGTGTTGTGAACCTCCTATAGTAACCCACATGGCCAAGAAATCCCCTTAATTACTTGAGGTTAGTTAGTGTAGTTAGGGCTACAACTTTTTCAATCTTGGTAGGGTCTATTGCTATTCCTTGTGTAGAGACAATGTAGCCCAACAAAACACTTGAAGAGACTCGAAAGATACATTTGTCAAGATTGAGGGAAATTCCATACTCTCAGAATCAATCAAAGCATTGATCCAAGTGTCCCGAATGCTTGCATATCAAACAACTAAAGACACAAAAATCATCTAAATATACCTCAATGAAATCGTATAAGTGGCTCTAGAATGCGACTGTCATTACTCGCTAAAAAGTAGTTGGGGCATTACAAAGCCCAAATGGCATCACCTTGTAAGCATATGTATCCCATTATGTTGTGAAAGTTGTTTTGGATTGATCTTCTTCGGCGATCTACACCCGATTGTATCCACTAAAACCATTCAACAAGGGATAGGGATCATGACCTACCACTATGTCTAATAGTTGGTCGGTGAAGGAATAGGGAAACGATATTTCTTTGTTTTGGAATTAAGCTTTCAAAAGTCCGCACAAATCTGTAACTTTCCATTCTTCTCAGGTACAACCACCACTATTGGCCACTAGGTAGATAGATTTAGCTTCTAGGAGCTTCAACAACTCTATCTTGAATAGGGCAGAATAATTGGGATTCATAAATCTCTAATGTTGCCATACAGGCTTTGATATCACACTCTAGGTCAATGTGATGTTGACACACAATGGATGACTTTAAGTATTTGTAAGACCAAGCAAAAACATCCAAATTCTCCTTTAATAAGTTATGAAAAGGGTCAACAACTCCTCTTCTAGAAGACTACTTCCCACTTTGAGATATCTTTCTATTCCATCTACATAAAGTCAATTGCTTTTCACTTTCTACCTCTTTGATGAAGGTTTCACATACTACTTTTGAATACAAGTTAGACTTCTTCAAGGGAGCAGCTTCTTTCTTTGATGCTCCACTAGAGCCATATTTCTTTTCTTTCAGCTATAACTCTGCAAATCCTTCTGGATACTGAAATAGTTTGAGGGTTGTCGTTGTTGATGTGAGTTATGGGGTACTCACTTATTGACTTGAGGACTCCTTTCTAAGGATGCATCTAGGAATATAATGTAACAAGGACCTTCTAAGATTCTCCGATGCTATGAGGTTGGTGCCTATTGGCATGGTTCAACCTCATCATCCCTTTTAGAAATTGGTGGTGCAAAACAACAATAGCCACATGTAAAGGAGATTGTTGTTTATCTCTTTCACTTTGTGTACATCCTCTACATGCATTACGGATACCATTAATGAGTCTAAAAATAAGCATGAAGGGATTCTTTATTTTCATTTATTTTATTAACTTTATCTTTGAATCCATTATCATCCTCTTCAAGCTCTGTCTCTGCTTCTGTAGAGACTCTGTAAGAGAAGAACAAGCTTTGTGTTTCTGCTTTTGCTTCTGTAACTGATTCTATTATGGCCATGTAACAAGGAGAGAAATATATCCATGCCTTTGTTTCATTATCAAATGTAATTTTAGATGTCATTCTTGGTTCATGTAGAAGGTATCACCCATTGGCAATGACTTTGCATCTTTCAAGAGATGGATTTTAGTGTCCACTATTAGGGGCTATGCTTTAAGTTTCTTTGGGAAAATTTACTTAGCAACATCTTCTTCAGCTAATGTTCCATCCGTTACTTCATTGGAAGAGTCAGATAAGACTTCTATGGAAGTGAATCCATGGCCTTTCTGCGAACCATAGAGCTTCAACACCACTTTGTTTGGTCCCTTGCCTAGGTTAGGGTCCCTTTAAACCAATTGATCCTTGCTCATGCTTCAAATAGCCATCATAAGAGTTGGGCTTTACCATCAAGTATGTCATCTAGTAATCTCTTCTTGCAATTGTGGCCTTAATGTAAGGAAGGATGCCAAAAGGCTTGATTATGCTTTGATAAGCTAGTCTAATGAGCCATTGAGTTGGCCACATGCCTTACAAGCCTAAATCTTTCATTGTCACATTAGCCATGATGTTTATTGAGGAGCCTCCATCAATCAATGCACTTGCAATGACGTTAGGACCAAAAACGCTTCAAAAAATGTGCTTGTAAAAAAATGATTAAGTTGCTAATTGGTTGAGATTTTGGAAGAATGAAACCACCACATTTGGTTGCTCAAATGTGATTAATGAGAGAATATTTGGTTCTTTTGTCTTGAAACTTGGGAGATTTTGTATTTTCAAGATATATGCACCAAAAGGGCGTTCATTTCCTCCTGCGTCTTCTTTTCACACACCATTCTCTTCTTTGCACTCACTTTTTTTATCGCTATGAGATTCATTTGTGATTGATTTGCTAAAATTTTTAGCAATACCTCTTCAAATAATATAGATGCAAGTACAAACTTACCATTCAACTAGATCCAATTTATACATCTTGGAGAAGTATACATCATCGAGCACTAATAGATGAGATGGAGGCTAATAGATTGCAAATATAAGAAAAGAAGCATATAGATTTATAGGTGGATGAAAATATTTATCCCAAGGACCCTTTTACAAGTAAACCTCCTAATTTATTTAATATTCATAACTATGTAAGATATATTGGAAAAGGTTATAATGAGATGCTTGGCTATTGTACAAGGTTATGCTCTGCATCTTGCACATTCATGGCTCAAATGCATGAAATGAGAAAAATATTATTAATTATATAAACAAGTATTTTTTAGTTAACAAATAAGATTGACATTCTAGAAAATGCTAATAAGTCATTACAAGACAAGCTAGCATGCTTGAAGGAAACTCCAATAGGATTCAAAGAGAGGAAGAGACCATTAAAAAATATAACTAGCTTGTGTGTGAGAGTAAATAAAAGAAGACTAAATCTTGCAAATAAATATGTCTCTAACATATCTTGGGCATTTATATCTGGGAGAACGAGAAGAGAATCAATCTTTTAAAAGAGACCACAAATAAGAAAGATTGAGGATTCTTAGGTCACCTCAAAATGTGGATTTGAGATATCTAACTCTCAAAGAATTGGTAAATAACTTAAAGGACATAGTAAAACCAAATGAAATTGTAGAGACATGTAATACTATGGGTATTAGTTGAGAAGGTTATCATACTATCTCTAGATTATAGTTTAAAAATCTTAAATGTAATAGAATAAGTACATTTGGATTGCCTTGGGTCCTTGCAGTATCAATTGTAAGGACTGTTATGAATCATAAGATTCCACATGTTTTTGGGAAATACATTCAAATTGAAGGGTCTATGCTATAGAAAAAGTCAAAAAGAAAATCTATTTTTGAATACAATGTGTTTGACAATATATGGGTTGATCTAAGAAGAATGCAATTGCAATGGTCCATATGTATAGACTCACAGTAAAGAAATGTCATGGTGTTTTGAAGTTTGCCTTGAAGTTAGATGATGCACAAATTCAAAAAGGACAGAAGATAAAAAGAGGCAGCATTTGCACCATGAACGGTGTATTGGACTATAGCAATGGTGAAGGTCAAGCACCTGTGCATAAGTTCCAATCTGAGATAGAGATTTGGTGTATTGGTATAACCTAGGTACCAATTGTTGAGAATCATCAAACACTAAAATGATTGTTCACATATACAAGTATTCAAAACATTATTAAGTCTCAAAGTGAAGGAGAAATGTTGATGGTTGATGGGGTTGGTAATTTAAATTTGGAATGGCATATGAGGCTAACTTAAAAACTATCAAATGTATGCTTGGAATATGTAATGGGGCAAATGCAAAATATCCTTGTGTTTATTGCATGGAAAGTGTTGGGTCTAAAGATTCGAGTAATTTGTGCCCTACAAGAAGAGTCCCCAACTAGAGACTCTATAGATTTAAGTAAGTTTAAAAACATAGAAGACATATGGGATCCCATTCTTTCAATTCATCTTAGAAATGTTCATATTTGTACTTTGTATGCAAAGATTACAATAATTGATAGACTTCTCTAGTTGCATCTCGACTACGCATACTCAATTAAGCACTTATCTTTATTAGATGAGTGTATTGACAAATATGAGGCATCATTCTCAAAAATGGGTTTTCATGGAGGTCAAGTTCACTTAAGAAAATATCCAACACTTTCAGGAAAAACAAGAGATGTCTTGGGGCTGATGTCTCAATGGGAGACTCAAAAGCCAGACTCTTTTTAAGAAACCATTTAAGAAAACAAGTAAGCATTACTTGGGAGTATTGGAGAGAGTTGTGTGGGATAGCAACAAACGTTGCAAGCACACCGCGACTTGCATTTTTAAGAATGGAGGTTTGGAGACACCTCAATGTCTTTCTAAAACTCCTCAAGCAACAAAAGACAACATACACATATCCAAAAAGTTCAAATGTTCGATTGCAAATCTTATTCAAGAAATAAAGGAGACATGTGGAGAAAAGGATATCACATTTTATTTGGTAAGAGAGAATATTTAATCCAAGTTTTCTTTGATAAATTTTTCAATGGTGTAAAATGATTGTTACTCTCTTATATTTGCAACATATTCTTCATATCCATGGACCTTACTTTGTGGAGGAGTAAGGTCCCCTAGCAACTTATAATGGCCAAAGGCATGAAAAAATCTCACTTTCAAGCATGTACAAGTTTTTTTCAAAGCACAAGATGTGGAGGAGGAGTTACAAAAAGCAATTCTCTTGATGAGCTATTCAATTGGTTTTTTTTATGATAGCTTCAAAGAATGAATACTAAAGATGACATCGAAACTTGAGAATTCATAGTATTTTTCAAGATAGAAAAGTACAAAGCTAGCTCTCAAGAGCTTTTACATCTTCCTCCTTATCTGGATCTTTCCTCTATAACATAGAAATTTTATTATCTTATAGCCAACTATGGATTTTATATTAGTTTGATTTGCTATTAAAGCATAAGATGAGAGGGCCAAAAAGTATCTTGCTCTAGAAGTAGTGAAACCAAGTACGTAACCAAAAATCCTAATTGTTGCTATCTTCTAAAAAAGCATCACCTTATATGCATTATATTGTAACCCAAAGAAACCAAGTAGTCTTGTAAGTGCCTTAATACATAGTGTAGGGCATGTTACTTCCTCCGAGAAGATGTTATGGAATCCTAAGGAAACATGAGGATCAATCATTGCCAAGTAATGGCCAAGTGCAATATCTTTCAATGAACTACCACTAGCTCTCGACCCTTTCTCCCATCCCAAGAAGTTATCAAAGTCTTCAGTCTCCAACTACAAAAAAGATAAATATTAAATGAAAGTCTAAATCAAACATATCAATGTATCTTACAAAACTAGAGATAATATTACCAATTGGTTTTCATCATACTCTAGGTTAATTGGATTCCATATATTAATTGATAATGATGTCTCATTGGTATCTTGCAATTCTTTAACATACTCCGATTGCTCTCTTCCCAAACTGGAATTTCCAAGTCGGTCTTGAAGATTATTAAACTCCTCATTAGTAATCCCCAACTCTTTCTCATCATCCTTTGCCTTGTTGAAACAAAGAGAAAGGGCATCCCCTGTATCAATAAACTTGTCATCTGCAATTTTAATGTCTGGTTTAAGTAACTATTCATTGGATTCATTTTCTATATCAACTATGCATTTGCGACATCAAAAGCCTCTAGAATGATTGCTAAACAATAATCCTCCCTGAGATTAAAGAGCCTTTGGATGTTTGATAGTAGTACGCATTCCTTGTCCTTAATAGGAAAAGTTACAAGAGAAGGAATAGTATAGAAAGAAGGAGAGTCGGTCACAATATCTACATTTACATGGCTTTCTTCAATAATGGTCTCAGTTTTGAATTGGGAGACATCTAGTTTGTCGGCAATATATGCTTCTTGCTGAGGGTCCAAACATTATTTTGCATCCTTCTCGTTTCCCACCTCATCAAAAAGACAGAAGCTAAAAGATTTTGCTACCTCCAATTTTTGTTCATAAGATTTAATAGGATATTTAACAAGAGTAGAAAAAAATACATCTAGTGCACAAAATGCCTCGAGAGAATGAGCTCCATACTTCCTTGTGAACTGTGACTTCTTTGAAAGTGAGGTCCCAATAGGTATTATGAATATATTCCTTTGTATCCTTTTCAACCATAGGCAATGCTAGACTTTCAAACTCAGCAATCTCCTCCACCAAAAAAATAAATATAAGAAGTCACCACATGGTCAATATCCCAATCAAGCTTGAAAATATCCTTTACAATTTCATAGTAAGATAACTCCATGCCATTCGAGAAGAAGAAAGTCTAGGAGCCTTTCTATGGGAGAAACTTCTGTGACTTGAGAAAATCCAAAAACCCTCAATGGTGACTTATCTTTTCCTGGAGATTTCTTAGGCATTCCTACACTTGCTACTGATCAAGGAGAAGAAGCAAAGGGAATTTCAAGAGCAAAGGCAGCACAAACTGAACCCCTTGACCTTGAAGACAACCTTTTGCTTTTCCTATTTGGTATACCCACATCTGGGAAGCCTTGAATATCTTTTGCATCAAACATCGCAGGGTCCATGATATGGCATGAGGAGAAGAACCAAACCACACAAAAATGTGTCCTCGCTTTGTATCATACAATATCAATACAATGTGAAAACAAACTTGCGCACCTAATGAACAACACACCTTGCTTCATATTGTCCTTCAAACAATAAGTGAAAGGAAAACCACATAAAATAAGTAAGAAGAGTTAGAAATAGCTTAAAAAGCCTAGGACAACTAAGGTGCAAGATCTTATAAAAAAGCAAACAAAGGCCTTACTACTTGTATTTATACAAAACTGAGGGCCTTGCCACGTGGATGGCCATAGTAAACCCTAGCCAATCATACAATGCCATGTGTCACGGGCTACACCAAGTATATAAGATGGGCCTTGGCTTACGTGGCTCATTTTAGTCATCCAGCAAGTGTGCCTAGTGAGTCATCCATGAAACAACATGAAGAGTCCTCTTTCAAAACATCCAAAACATTGCCCTTTCCATTGTATCAGCCAAGGCTTGGTTTATCATCCACAAAACAGCGCAAGGAGAACTCCATCTCTAGCTCCCAACCTATCCTCTGATGCCATATCATCCAACTTGATGAGTCCAAAAAATGATGCGAGGAGGAATCTGTCAATAGCTCCCAACCTTCCCTCTTGTGTCATATCAACCAACCTTGATGGGTCTCCAAAACAGTGTGAAGAGAAGTCCTACAAAGATTGCGAAACTTGCCTTTAGTGCCGTATCAACTAGTATGGGCTCAATGAGTTATCCACGATATGGTGTGAGGAGGACCCCTTTGGAGTTTCCCATTCGATGCCTCTCACACCTTATTGACAACATCTCCTTTGCACATGTCAACTCCTCCATGATGTGGCATGAGGAGAACCCCTTTGGAGCCTCCCATTCACTACCTCTTGCACCATATTAATGGCATCTTCTTTACGTATGTCGGCTCCTGCTGCTTGGCACATCCTCCACACTACACCCCCAATTGAATAGTTTTTTTTGCTCTTCCTATCATTTTCTATCAGGCATTGATGGCAAGGACAAAGCAAACAACAAGAAAAGTTTATATAGAGAGCAAGGATAGTGAACAAGAGACAAGGCCATTAGAGATTCCACAAGTTATTTCTCTTGAGATCCCTCCTACCTCTGGTTTTCCCCAGTCTCCTACTATGCAATCAAAGCAATCAAGTGCTGAGTGTCTTCTCCTCTTGCCCAAGGCAAGGTCCATGTGGTTAATGACCAACCCTATGATCTTGCTACATAGTCCTCTCCTTCAACTCCCAAGGTTTCAACCTCCCTTAGAGCATCTGATAAGCCAATCGATCAAACTAGACTCTCTGAGCCTTTCAAGCCAAGGAGAAAAAGAAGGTCTAGGTTTTAGTATATGCAAAAGTGTTTTAGTGAGATAAGGAAGGCCCAAAGAGCTACACAGCATATCATTCCAAATACAACTTTTATCAAAGTTGTCAAGGATATTTCTGATAGATTATCAAGAGTGATGACTGACTAAAATTGGCATTCAAAAGAAATGGTAGCTTACAACAATTCTTTGCCTTTGGGAGGTAGTTGAAGATTTCATTATTGAATTTATGAATAATGCTTACATTATTGCTGCTTATGCTCATAGGATCACCTTGATGAATAGATATTTTAGTATGGTCAGTAGAATCGTGTATAGATTCGACAAAGTATTGAGGCCCTTGCTCACTACTGATAGAAAAGCATTTGAGATCCTTAACATTCTCCAAAAATTGTCTAGGAAACCAAAAGAGCCAAAGATCAAGGATGTGATAGACCTATACCCAACAAGGGATGTATCCAAGTAAGAGTTTGTTCAAGAAGAAAAAATGCAAGAGGTCAAACCGAGGATGATGTTGCATGATCAAAATCATTGTGCTTGGCCTGTTAATAATAAGAGGATGGGTGAGGTATATGGACAAATAGTTGTCGATTTTTCTTACACTACTAAAGAAGATGAATATCTTAGAATTTCTCCTAAGGACAAGTCCATGATAATGAAAAAGTGTATTAAATTGTCAGATTTTGTAGTTTATTGTTGCATAAGGTAAGGCATTTTGATTCTCAAAAATTTTAGTATATAGAATGATTGTGTTGTTGACTGCAAATAACATTCCTTTATTTTTGCTATTGGCTTTAGGGTTTTGATTACTTCTTTTAGCCAATATATCTCTAAAAGTATATTTATTGTTGATCCATTGTTATCAATGGAATTGTTTTCGAGATCTTCTTCAAACATAGCAATGTTTTTCAAATCTTTTAATTCCATCACAAACTACCATATCTTTTTTCCTTACATCAAAAGGTATGTAATTTTCGAAAAGGTTTAACATATACTTCTTTGTTATATTTATTTCGTACTAGCATTTTTCTTTGCAAAGGACGTTGGAGTCTTATATATATTGACATACTCACCAAAGAAATTATCCTCGTGAACTCTCTAAGTGGTATCCATGGCCAAGAAAAATTATGTGTTGAATAGAATGATATTTTTTATTAATTATTTATTTTATTTAATTTTCTATTTTATCTATATGTTTCCATTTGCAGTGCTAGCAAGCTCGTGACTACCTTCTTGGACACCACATATGAGGATATTGTTGATCCTGAAAAACCATATAACTTTCTCCAACAAGAAGTACCATTGCAAAGTGATGCACATATTTGTGGATGGAGAGTGATTTTAAATGTCTAAAGGACAATAGATTTAAATATACTCAAGATAGATGGGATGCATATAAGTCTCTTTCATATTTTTTGTTTTTTGAGGAGCTCTATTTTAGTTTACCAACTTGTTACATTTTATCTCACAGTGTCGAGATTACCCTGACTCATATATGTGGTGGATAAGGGAGTCGTGTATTGAGTTGATTTTGAAGAGGAAAACCATACCAATCGATTCCAACTCCCCTCCACATAAATCTTCAGCTAAGAGTAAGGGCAAGGGCAATGGCAAGTCATTTGGAAAGACTAGTAAGGCAAATTCAAAAAAGAAAAAAATGCCAACACTTTTTCTTATGAAGTTTCTTTTATCTCCTCTTAAGCAAGAAGAGAAGAGAGTACCTATCAAAGTCAAATTCTTCTAGCAAAACCAAAGAAAAAGGCCCCTATGAGGAGACTAGAGATCTTTGCATAAAGTGTTGCAGAAAGTGTGAAGAAGTTACAATGCCAAAGAATGAGAAGGTGTCGGAGACATAAGAAGATAAACAGACGCAAATAGAAACTTGGAGGAATCTCCTTTATTGTTTTACATCCTTGTATATTTACACTTTAATTTTATAACTCTTGATTTAAGTAAAAGTTTTTTATATTATGTAAATGTAATAATTTTTTTCATATTTATGGCTCAAAACTTACAATTGTGGGAGGCAAACAACTCATACAAGAGAAAGAGTGTTCACCTCTTTTTCCAATTGTTTTATCATTGACTTTGAACTTATATCTGGAGGATGTATTGTCTAGTAGCTCCAAGGTATCTCTTACATCCTTTAGACTCCAATCAGAAGTAACATTTACCTCATTTTCTTCTTCATGTGCTATGACTTGCATCTTAAGTTTAAAAGACATGCAATTTGTATCAAAATCCAAGGGAATCCAAATGCCTAGTTAAAGTTTGTATCTCCTATAATCGAAGCCTAAAGGAAAAGTTTGTCATACATCATGGTTTCGCTCTTATGATCATACTCTCTAGATTTCCAAAGCCTTCCTATAATGTTGTCCACTTCCTCTTTTACAAAACGTCTACTTAGCCAAGATACCTTTATCCTTTGTAAATGTGCCATTTTGAAGCACACCACAAAGATATACAAGGGTATAAACCATGATAGGAGTATTCTTATTGAGATCCTTCTAGCCGTCATGGACTTTTAAATATCCTAACACATTTTGAATTTAAAAATGTGCATCGTTGCCTTATCAGGAATCTCCTAATTCAAAGATGAAAGACTTGGCACTGGCAAATCCTCAATATATCCATATGTACTTGCTCTAAAGGATCCCACATACTGTGCATAATATATAAAAATCCTTCCCTCACTAAAAGAACCCACACTCTAATCAACATAGATAATGTCTGCAAATACCTTATGAATCGCATGGAAGGTTCCACTTAAGCTTTTCGCATATGTTGCCACTCAGTACTTATTGATGTGAATATGTCTACAACCAAGAATTCATTATTAGTACTTGTTTGAATAAAAAATATTACATACATTATCAACTAAATATTTATAATGTGTTTTCTATGAAACACATTCATTTGGAGGCAAGTGTATATCATTGGCTATATAAATATGTTGCACTTTCACAAACCACCCTTCAAGCATAATTTTGAAAGCAATGATACATCCCTTCCAATGATGTTTTATATCCTCTTGTTTTTTTCTTTTCACCTTGTGAGAGCCCTTGTAAGAGGGCAGCATGGTAACCCAATTGTTTATGCTAAAGGTTTTTGGCCCCTAATTTCTATCAGCTCGCTAGTTATAGATGGTGCATGAGTTTACTAAATAAGAAGGGTGCCTTCTAGATGCTATATACAAATTGAATTTACAAAGAAAAAAGCTCACCAAGAAAGGTGAATGAAATAAAAAGGAATATTAAGAAGACTAATGAAAATATATTGGGTGCAAAAAAGAATATTGAAAGCTCTCAACTTTCAAAAAATTCATTATTAACTTCACAACATCTTTATCATGTCCTTTGTCAGATTTTATAAGTAAATAAGAACTTCGAGACTACAAGAACGTGTCAGACTTTAGAGATTTTGGCTAAAAAGGAGGAGAGAATCGCAAAGGAGACTCTACTATCTCCAAAAAAGAGGAGATAAGAATACCATATTCTTGCACATATGGTAAACTCTCTTTTTTCCTTTTCTTAATCCCATAATTAATAAAAATGTATTTTTAATCATTTTTGGCCCTAATGAATACTCTTCTATCCATATGAGTGTCAGGATCTAGGAAGGCATTGGCTACATCAACTTCTTTCAGAGGCTCTAGGGCTTTATTGGACTTAGTTACAGTTGAGGGAGCAATCCTTAACCCACATCTCTACATCAAGATGCTTTTAAATTTCTTTCTACAATTAGGGGACAACATCAACAATTGGCGGAATGTTAGGTTTGGGCAAAAGGTATCCAAGTCCTTGACCAGGTCATACTCCTTAATAGGATCCATTAGCTTCTCCAATTAGCTAGAGAATGGGGCAATGCCCACCTTCATTTTTCATCTTTCTTCAATCAGTGGTTGCATCACTACATCTTCTATTATTGGGGGTACATCCACCTCTTCCATCTCTTGGATCTCTACTCTGTCATCCTAACCTATCTTTGTATTCTTCTATGGCATTGGACTATTCTACCCTGTATAGTCCTATATTATGCTACTCTATGGGATTAGACTATTCTGCCATGTACTATGCTACTCTGTGACTCTATTGGAAGCTTGGACTTCATAGTTTTGTAGATGAAATATTCTCTTTCAAAACTATTGGTTCTCTTTTTGTAGCTACCTCAAATTCCACATAGTTAGAGGCTAGCTCCTAAGCTTTTTCATGGCTATTAGTAGCATTAGCCTTTGCAGGAGCTAGGACTAGGATAGTCTTTAGTAGTATGGCCTTCCCCTTTGCAGCAACTGCATAAAGGCTGTAGTCTGTGGACCTGCTATTGTTTGGATAGTTTGGGGAGATATGACCATTTTCTTTGCATCTATAGCATTTCAATTTCAATGACACATTTCTTTGCATCTATAGCATTTCACTTTTGATCTTTGTCCACCACCAGTCGTCTTCCTCCATAACTTTGGGTAGATTAGGACCAAACTCTTTGGCCTTTGGACCAATGTCTTGCGTTGTTGTCTTGGATTCCAACAGGTTGAATCTTGCTTCCTCGTTTTTTTTCTCCTTGTTGGGGTAAAAGGCCTCTGGGCTTGCCCTGTACACTGTGACCGCCCATTCTTTATTCATATATAATATGATAGTGCAATAAGGCTGTCAGTTCAGTTGGACAGCACCTACATTGTGTGTGCTCTTCTCTCCCACATCTTCCTCTTCTCCTTCTCCACTGCCATTGCATCCCCTTCAACTAGTATCAAAGCTTTGGATCAGAGCTTGATTGTGGAGCTTGGCCCGGTATTACTTCAACCTGAATTGAAGACCTAGAGCTTGTAGGTTCAATGCCATCCATGGCTTCTTCCCCCTGAGGTAAGATTTCATCCCCCGCCTCTCCCCGGCCCTCATAGGCTCTTTGTAGGTGTTCCTTAGCTTCATTGGGCACCTTGTATGCCCCCATTTGCCCCCTTATCCTTAGCATAACCAACATACCCCACAGTAGTAGCTCACATTTTTTGCGCATGTTTCAAAATTTGACTCAAAAATCCCATTTTGTCTCATATCTCGGGAATCTGGAACCTGATTTAGGCAAGGTAAGTGTCTAACTTGGGGTTTTGGCACGCTCTGAATGCAATGGTGATGTCAGATCTTCCAAATTCAAATCACAAATTTTTTTGTAATAGATCTGAGTTGATTTACAGCAAGAAAATGCCATAATCTTAGCTTATGTGATGCTCCCAAGGCTTGGTATTTGATGCCCAAATGCTTTGGGGATGTTTACCCAATGTTTTGAGATGCTTTGAGACTTGGTTTGAGCTTCCATAGCTCGATTTACGCAGGGATTTACTGATGTACATTGTTTGGGCAACAAAGTTTTATCAAGGACAACTTATACATAATGCTCTTTGTTGACATTCGAGTGTCCTATTAGATGTATTGATGCTTGGTCATCATGGTTTATGCCCGCATATACTCTTTGAGAGCTATTGAGCCTTGATTTGGATGCGGACACTTTGTTCTTGGTTGGGATTTATGCTATCTTGGTTGGCATGCTATTTTACCTCTAGTTTGGTTATGCCTATGGTCTATGGGTGCTCCCGACTACTCGGGATGATATGTTGATATATTTGGATGATGCCACTTTGATGTTTATGCTCCCAAATTCTTCTTGAGCAAAGAGTAGAGCTCAATTCTTGGTTCACTTTCATTCTCTTTGTAGCTGGCATTTCATTTGACAAGGTTTATGCCCTGTGCTACCCATTATGGGATTGATGTTTGATGTGGATGCTTTTGGGTTCCGCTATAGTATGGCAGATGTTTGGGCTAGAATCACCTTGCATTTGAGAATTTTGTGGAGTAGTTTGCATTTGGTCAGCTTATCACTTATGCAACTTGGATGCTATTTGGCCCTTAATGCCTCGATTATGGATCTTGGATTTACTTGGATGCAGATACATGTTTGAGCAGTGCTTGCTCCATTGTCTTGGTAGTTGGTTATTGAGCTTTCATGCTCATTGATACTTGGTTCTTTGTAGGTTACTCCTTGATCAATGGACTTCTTGATAGTACTTGGGTTTAGCAGTTATGGCTTTGTTGTTTTTGTGTTGCCTAGCTTCTATGCTAGTTGGGTTGCTTTTGCCCATACATGTCAGAGAGCAGTTGCTCTTGATGCTTACCCAGCTATGCACTTTGTACTTGGGCTTCTAGTGGAGCTTGACCATTACAGGATCTTATGCCACTTACCGATCTTGCATTGACTTGGATACTACTATGTGGTCTGATGTACTACATAGCCATGTTTGCCATTATGGTTATGGGTTGATTTCATAGCTGAATACCGTATGCTCTTTTGACAAATGTATTGGCCTTTACACTATTGTGGTTGGTTATGTCATGCACTTAGCTATGAGTCTTTTTCATGTGGGAGCTTCTACATCCCTAGTTGATGCTTCTATGCTTCCCTCTCCAGTGAGGATGGAAGAGTACTTGCAACAGCATGCTTCTACCACTTTTGCTTCTACTGATAGTTGTCTTGATGAGCAAGTTCCCTATGTTGGGATAGCCCTCAACTCCTTGAGCTCCATGGATGCTATGGATAGCCCTATTCATGATGACTTGGATTCCTTGTCTTCTACAGATTATTCTTTTACAGATGTATGCTTCCATTGTGGGAAGCTTGGGCATGTTAAAAGAAAATGTTTTAGATGGATTAGAGAGCAGGAGAGACAGAGACGGACTCGACATGAGCAAAGAGTCAGAGATACATGAGATGCAGCAGGTGTTACCACTGTTACTAGTGGTGAGGTACATGTTGTTACCCATGATGATGCAATTGAGTATGTACTCCTATCATCTAGTTTTGCTACAACTTTCTTGCTCAGTGATACGACCTATGCCTCAGATTGGCTATCAGATTCTATGGCATCTTGTCATGTTACTCCACATAGAGCATGGTTCTCTACTTACAGGGAGTTTGATGGATGCCTTTCTTTGGGCCTTGAGCAGACTTATTGTACCAGGTCTCTAAGGAGTCCACAATATGTATAAGTTCTTTATCATGAATTTCATAATTGATTTCTATAGCAGATAATTTTTTCAAGTGGAAAGCAATTGGATGAACTTAATTGTCATCGCAATCTAGGATAGAACAGCTCCAAGTGCAAAATCTAATGCATTATCTCCATGAGAAAGGGCTTCAATGGATCTGCATGAATGAGAATGGGTGCTAAGGTGAAGGTTTGCTTTAATTTTAAAAAAGCTTGTTCATCTTTCTGACCCTATACATACTTGTCCTTTCCAATTAGGTTGGTTAGAGGGGTAGCAATATCACACTAATCCTTGATAAAGATTCAATAAAAATTTGCAAATCCCAAAAAACATTGAGCATCTTGCATAAATGAAGAAGTATCCCATTCTAGAATAATTTGTACCCTCTTTGGGTCCATGGAATTTCCCTTCTCAGAAATGACATACCCCAAAAACTCAACTTCAATTTGATGGAAAAAACACTTTTCTAGCTTTTGATATAGGCCTACTTCTCCCAATTTATATAAGATTATTTTGACATGATGCTCATGCTCCTCTTGGTTCTTGGAAAAGATCAAGATGTTCTCAAAAAACTTCTTGAGCATTTGTAAATCTATTGCACAATCATAAGGTTGGTGTTTCGGTAGCATATCCACATTCTTCTTTTCGAACACACCCTTGAACTCTCTATATTGAGCTAGGAGTGTGTCTGAGCTTTCGTCCTTTGGTTTCTCCATTGGAATTGTATAAATAAAAAATGATGGATTCTTATTTGCTTGATGCATAAATAGCTTTCCTTAATGTATATTGGTCAAGAATTCTTTCTTTTATTATTTTGCACCAGCCCAACCTTTCTAGACCTCCAATTGGGGTTATGTAGTTCTAGCTAGGGTAGCCCAAAACAACAAGACTATTTAGGCAATGGATGATGTTGAAGGCTATATCTAATATAAGACTCCTTGGGGCAACTTTTATGGGTTGAGTCTCATATTTGACATCTCCCAAATCAAGAGGTAAACCATCAATTACTTCTGCACATACCATCTTTGCTTTCCTTTTAGAAGGTATGTACCATGTTGCTTTTTAGATTTCTTGTCCATGAAGCATGTTGTGGCTCCAGAATCTAACAAAGCCTATCTGTCTATCTGTCTTTCCTCCATGTTAATCTTTATTGGTAATATAAAGCTAGGCATTGGATCTATAGATAGAAGGAGACCTTCTTTTGGGTTCCTTGAAGCATTATTTAGCTGCATGGTCTCTATTAAAGCTACATGTTGAGGTTTCTTGATAGTGCTAGAGTGGTGGCACCATGAATTCTCATCCTTCCTTTGTTAGGAAAATATAAAGCTATGTGTCCTGACCGGCTCCAATACATGCATAATCCATTAATGTGCTACCTTTGTTTTTCTTGAACTGTTAGTGGCTTGAACCATGTCATATCAATTTGCACAGGCTTTGCCTCAAGCACTCAGTCTTCTTGGCTAGTTGGGTCTTCAAAAGTCTTTGTCTTGTTTGAATTCAAGGTGGCTTCTTTTCTTTTCTTCTCTCAAATATTCAGTTGTTACATTCAATTTCTTAATAGATAAATTCACTAAGTATATGCATATTTGGCATAGTGACCAAAAGATCTTTAACTTCATGTTTCAATCCCCAATGGAATTGAATAATAAAATAATCCTCATGCCTCATTAAATCTTATGTGAGTTGCTAAAATTCTGATGCATATACCAAGGCAAGTCTCAACTCTTGGTGTAGATTTCTAGTCTTTGTTTTAGTTACTCTTGCTCTATCTACTTCTCCAAAAGTGGCCGAGAAATCTTGTACAGAGGCCTCAAAATTATATAGCAATGGGGATTCCTTCTCAAGCAAGGGGGAAAACCAAGAGAGAGTTGTACCTAAGAGAAAAGATCCTACAAGGCCAACCCAAGAAGCATCATTTGGATAATGTTCTGGTTGCATATGTATAAACAATCATACATGCTATAGAAAACATCTAAAATTTGACCTTGTGCCATGAAATTTCTCTAGAAGGCTCACCTTTTCTTATTTCTTATATTGATCGTGAAGATTGCCTAGTTGTTGTGTTGGGGGTAAAGGCACATGTGCCTAACCATGCATATATTAATTACACTGACTATATCTGCACACATGTACAGTGTAGGTGGTGAGCACCCATCACTCTCACTTCATTCTTTATTCTCTCAATGACATTTGAATAAGGGAAGGTTGGTCATACATTGTGATTGTTGGAGTTTCCACATCCTATGTCTCTTGCTCTTGCTCTCTCATTTCTTCCACCATGGCTCTTGCTTCCACTCATGTGCTTCCACTTGGAGCTTCTCCCTTCAACTAGTATCAAAGCCATCATTGAGGAGCTTCACCCACCACCATTACTTCAACCTAGATTTGCAAAGCTTCAATTATTCATTCATGGTAGCCATGGCTTCACCTTCAAAGGTATGCATTTGATATTCCATCCTTCATGGCTCGTTCCTGTCCCTCCCTAAGAATTGCTCTAGGGCTACATTGGACCTTTTCCATCAGTGTTTGAGCCTTCAAACTGAGCAAGACAGCAATAGGGCTAGCATAGCTAGTACCCGGGTAACACACCTATACATTGCAATTGGTGAATGCCCATCATTGTCACTTTACTCATTATTCTTTGAGTGACATTCAAATAAGGGAAGGCTAGTCACACATTGTGACTATTGGAGTTTCCACATCCTGTGTCTCTTGCTCTTGCTCTCTTGCTTCTTCCACAATAGCTCTTGCTTCTACTCACATGCTTCCACTCAGGGCTTCTCCCTTCAAGTTGATGGGCCTCTAGCATGATGTATACTTGTCTCTTGAATTTCTTGAGTTATCATTGTAGGACTTGCATAGCTAAGCCCAAAGCTTGTCATTGCTTTGCTTGTAGCCTTGCATTACTTTATTGAAGCTTTGGACTTGCATAGCTAAGCCCAAAGCTTGTCATTGCTTTGCTTGTAGCCCTGCATTACTTTATTGAAGCTCTTAGATTTGCTACCAGATGCTTTCTAAAGAAGCAACAATACCTTCCATGGACTCCATCACAACTCGGTAAGATCATGGTAGGAGAGACTTGCCAAACTATTATGAGAACAGTAAGTGTTCTTCGAGAGTGAGGAGATTGCTCCCACAACTTACAAGAGAAGAACTTGAAAGAGAAATTGAACTAGAACTAGATTGCAAGATAACTTGATTACAAGGGAATGCTCACAAGAGTATGGCTTGATTACAAGACAAGACTTGATGCAAGACAAGTCTAGAACAAGATAAGAACTAGAAAAGAACGTATCTCGTAGGAGCCTCACAACTAGTGTTGGCAAGACTAAAGGGCTTGTATCCTAAGACCCCTATTTATAGTGGAATTGAGGAGGTTAAGGGGAAGCTTTAGATGATGATATCATTGATGATATAAGCAACATTGATGTAAGCATTGGTGTAAGCCTCTTCTAGAACTTTCCAATGAATTATCTAGAACTTTCTCAAATGTTCTAGAATGTTATGGAATCTTCTAGAAACTTCATGGAGCCAAGGGCTATACCAACTTGCATACGAACTAAGGGCTCTTATTGCTTGAGTGTCTACTACATTGCTTGAGCATCTGTTACAAAAAGAAGGAGAGAATAAGAGAATTTTTTTTTTTTGGGAGGTGAGGGGGGATTTGATGATAGGATGTATGTGGCACCCCAAGACGTTTTAATAATGTGTGTGTGTGTGTGTGTGTGTGTGTGTGTGTGTGTGTGTGTGTGTGTGTGTGTGTGTGTGTGTGTGTGTGTGTGTGTGTGTGTGTGTGTGTGTGTGTGTGTGTGTGAACAAGTGATATATACACAAGTATTTTCTCATATTTTTCTCTTTTTGTTTTTTTAACTCTATGTGTGTGTGTGTGTGTGTGTGTGTGTGTAAGTGTAAGTGTATATATGTGTACATATGTATTTGTGTGTTTAATAGATGTGCATCTATTTGTGTGGTCTCGTAAATGTGTGTCCTCTCTCTCACTCTCTTTTTTTTTATTTTCTCTACTTTCTTTTTCTCCCTCCTATCTCTCATCTTTTTTCATATCATATGTGTGCATATTGTGTATACATATGTGTACACATGTATGCATATATGTGTGTATTTCATATATATGTACATGTACACATTTGTGTGTGGACATGTGTATCTATATATGTGGATGTGTGAATGTCTTTAAGTGGGTATTTTATAAGTATATCCATTCTCTCTCCTCTGCTTTTTCTCTCTCATATGTATGTTTAGATTTATGCAACTATGTATACGCTTTATACATGTATGTCCATTTGTGTACTAAGTATGTGTACTTTCCTCTTATTATTTTTCTCTTGACTCTTTTTTTCTCTCTATTGTCTCTCCTTTTATTCCCTATCATGTCATCGTCGTCGTCGTCGTCTTATTCTTCTTCTTCTTCTTCTTCTTCTTCTTCTTCTTCTTCTTCTTCTCTCTCTCTCTCTCTCTCTCTCTCTCTCTCTCTCTCTCTCTCTCTCTCTCTCTCTCTCTCTCTCTCTCTCTCTCTCTCTCTCTCTCTCTCTCTCTCTCTCTCTCTCTCTCTCTCTCTCTCTTCGGATTTATATATGTGTATATATATGCATTTATATGTGTATCCATAACTATATACGTCTGTGTGTGTGTGTGTGTGTGTGTGTGTGTGTGTCTCATAAAGATGTGAAAATTTAATACTTTACTTAGCATTTTATTAAAAGCTAATCAAATGTGCAAAGGTGACTTGCACATGTGAGGTGCAAGTTAATTATTTCATCATATGGAATCTAGGACCCTAAGATATCAGATGGTGCCAAAGGCAAAAGTCGTAATCAATTATACCTCAAAAATACTAGGTAGTGTTTTATGTTAAATTTGGGCCTAAACCAATTTATTGGCCACTAAAGTTAGTGGTGACATTAGAGACTAGGCATTAATTAATTAATGCCAATCTAAGGGTCAATAACTGCTTAGAGCTACTTGGGAGACAGATTGGCCTAGCCCATTTAATTATTAGCTATGGAGAATTTTTTGGATACTTGAAATACTTATTAAATTAGTTTTGAAAAAATAATATTTTAACATTTAACTTAATAATTTGAATGATGTTGGAAAATGTGATTAGAAGGATACCACTTGGAAAAACTCAACCATGTTAATGGAAAAGCATTTTCAAGGGGGAGAGATAGAGAGAGAGGGTCATTCTAGCCTTATGCTAGAATGATAGCTCTGTGTGTGTGTGTGTGTGTGTGTGTGTGTGTGTGTGTGTGTGTGTGTGTGTGTGTGTGTGTGTGTGTGTGTGTGTGTGTGTGTGTGTGTGTGTGTGTGAAGGTAACCACTACTACTACAAGAGTTTGACAATGCATTTTCAATTAGCAAGAGACCCTCCTAGAGTTGGTGACATGCCCAAAAGAGACTATAGCAATAGATGATAGTTGTTTAAGGGTTATTTAAGCCAAGCAACATCATATTGGGGGTCTTCCATCAATGGAGATAACTTTCATGGCTATGTAGACAAGGAGGCATTAGCTAATTTCTTCCATTTTCTCACAATGGAAGTTTGAATTTTCTCTCTCTTTAGAATTATCTCTCATCCTCCAACCATTTCTCAAGTTATCTCAGCAAAATCCAACCATTTGAGTCATCAAAGGTGGAGATTTTATTTAATCTCTACTATAAACCCTAATCTACATGGTAGAAATTAGGGTTTGATAATTGCCGCATGATGCATGCTTAGAATTGAGTATCTAAGATTTGAATTTCAACAAACTGAAATTGAAGTATTTCATGGAGATTCAAGAGGCCAACTAGCCAATATCAAATTTGCGACTAAATTTGTCTCTTAAGGAGTAAGGTGAAGGCGTGGTAAAGTGTGCATTTCAGTTTATATGATTTATTTACTTAACATGTTTATTAATCATGTTAGTACCATCCTTTTCGAGGAGAAATGTTGGTTTCATGGTTCCATAACTGAGAATACCATCAAATCCCTTGAATTGGTGGGCTCATGGCACTTGATTGAAGGTTAGAAACTTCCCTCTAGTGCTCAAATTATGTTCAATTAAGCATTTATAGCATGTATGTCTTCTTGTAGTGAGATGTGGTCAAGCAATGATGATGCATCTCATTCTGAAAATGTACATAATCTTTAGAAATTGATGACCTACAAGAGGGAGAGGAATTTGATGGCCACTTTAAATATCAATTAAGGATAGCAACTGAAATGCTTGTGCAATTGGCAAAAGATCCTTGACTTAAGCACTTTTTGTATCCCTTAAAAGAGGGAAGCAAAGGCAAGAAAAGGAAATTGTCTTCATAGAGCTTTGACACATCAAGATGCATCAAAGAGAGAGGCAATGCAACAACATGATGTTCAAAATGTGGATAGTGAGCATAAGAAAATGATGCTAATGTGGCAACTGATGTGATGCTAACTTGGAAGTGCCAATCCAATGCTTTTTGGATAGTAGGGCATGCACACTAATGTGGGTCACCCGAGATACTTTGGTGGTGGTTTGATTTTCCAAGAAATGGCTGGTAATGCTTTAGCCATAGGAATGCAATGACTAAATGTGTCTTGTATGCAGCCACTTATGCATGGTATGCAAGGCTGGATGTATTCAATATGGCAAGTGGAATGGAAAAACCCAATGTATAGTAATGTTGATATGATGTTGAGGCACAAAATGACAAGTTTGGCATGTATGCAACCCATTTTGTTTGGGACTAATGGTATTAATGTTGGTCATGCAAATGCTCCTTATAGTGTTGGTCATGAGGAAGAATGTAGCTATTAATGCATGTAGTCTATGGGAAAATATATCTTGGTGTGGCTACTAGTATGCAAATTCCCATGCACAGTCACATTGCAATCGTCCAATTTATGCAAACAAGAATGTTTCCTAATGCATATGGTACTTCTTGCATGTCAAGTATACATAAGGGCTAGTTCGTTGGATGCAATGTTGCTTATTAGTTTAGTTAGAACTGTAGCAATGTGAAAGTATAAAGCATCGCAATGCTCAAGAGGAAAAAAGTCCTAGAACCTAGTGCAAGTTTTGGGACATGAAAGTTAGAGGTAAAGTTTCCAAGAGATACTTGGTGGAATTTTAAAATTATTCACCAATGGATGCTAAATGGATGGAAGAGACTGACTTGGCAAACCACTCTCGATTGTTGCAACTTTAACTAGAAGCCTTTCGAGAGAGGTAGTACTTCCACTCCTCCAGTGATGAACAACTCTAATATATAGTGGATCTCAGGTGTATTCAACATGCAACCATGGTACTATTTGTTGCTGACATTATATTTGCTAGGAGATCACTATTCAATGTTCAGTCACTTTAGTTCGTATGCAAATGGGTACACTTTTCATTACAAGTTTGAAATTGTACATTTGTATCAATGTATGATCATTAGAGTATGGTCATCAAATTATGATCACTAGAGGTTGATTATCAGTTGCTTGTTTTCAATGTATGGTCATTAGTTTTCACTAGTATTCAACTAGCTTTTATGGACATCAACATGTGAAGAAATGCCACTAATAGTACACCCATGGTTTATGCTTAGTTTATGCTCTATTATGAATTTTTTTTAAGAACACTTTTGAGATATTTATGCATGATAGGTACTAGGTGGTACCTGGTGTTAGATTTGGTTCTAAACCAATTTGTTGGCCACTAATGTTAATGGTAGTGATATTAAAGACTAGGCAGTAATTAATTAACTAATGCCAATCCAAGGGTCAATAACTACTTAAGGATACTTGGGAGACATATTGGCCTAGTCAATTTAATTATTGGATGGTTATTTTTTGGCACTAAAATAATCATTAAATTAATTTAATAAGTTAGATAATGTTGAAAAATGGGATTAGAATGTTGCCACTTGGAAAAACTTTCCCATGCAAGTGGAAAAAATGTTTTTAAGACTCACAGCGAGAGAGAGAGAGAGAGAGAGAGAGAGAGAGAGAGAGAGAGAGAGAGAGAGAGAGAGAGAGAGAGAGAGAGTGTGTGTGTGTGTGTGTGTGTGTGTGTGTGTGTGTGTGTGTGTGTGTGTGTGTGTGTGTGTGTGTGTGTGTGAAGGATGCCATTGTTGCTGCAATAGTTGACATGCCATTTCCAGCCTAAAAGAGACCCTCTAGGAGCTAGTGACATGCTTAGAAGAGACTACAACAATAGATGATAGTAGTTTGAGGATTGTTTTAGCCAAGAAATACCATATTGGGGGTGTTACATCAATGGAGATAGCTTTCATGGGATGTGTAGATAAGGTACTAGTTGATTCCTTCCATTTTCTCATGATGGAAGTTTGAATTTTCTCTCTCTTCATCATTCTCTTTCATCTTAGACACTTCTCAAGTTATCTAAGCCAAATCCAACCATTTGAGTCATTAGAGATGGATATTTTGTTTAATCTATATTGTAAACCTTAACTTATAGCAGAAATTAGGGTTTGACAGCTACCTCATGATGTGTGCTCATAATTTAGGACCTAGGACTTGAATTCCAAGAGTTGAAATTGAAGAATTTTAGTGAGATTCAAGAGGGCAGTTAGATAATATCAAATTTGGGGCTAAATTTGTCTCTCAAGGAGCATGGTGAGTGCCAAACAATCTCCGAGCAAACCAAGGGGCAAATTGGTTTTTCACACTTGCTAGTCATTTATGACAATAAGTGGCACTTTGGATTAGTGGAGAAGATTAGAGAACCTAAGCTCTACTCCATCCATTTGCAATTGAAGATAACGAAATATTGCAAGGGGCACCAATTTTGGGGATCAATAGGCTGTCCATTGTCCAATATTAAGTGGTAAAGTGTGCATTTCAATTTATGTGATTTATTTACTTGCCATAATTATTGATTAATCAGGTTATTACCACCCTATCAGAGGAGGAAGACTGGTTTCACTAAACACGCACACATGTACATGTATATACACATACACACACATGCATATATATGTATACACACACATGCATATATATGTGTATATACATGGATATACATATGTGTGTGAGTGTGGATACATACATATATATATATATATATATATAGATGTATATATAAGTGTGTGTGTGTATGTGTGGCTATTTATAAGGTCTCATAAATTGTTATTCTCTCTTTCCCTTTTATGTTTTTTATTTTCTCTCCTTTCTTTTTGCTCCTATCTCTCATCTTTCTTCACCTCATATGTACGCATATGTACGCATATGTATACACATATGTCTATATTTGCATACAAGTGTGTATGCATTATGTATATGTACACACACACATATATATTTGTGTGTGAATATGTATGTCTACTTATGTGTGTGTGTTTGCATTGCATGTATATGTACATGTATATATTTGTGTGTGGATATGTGTGCCTGCATATATACATGTGTACATGTTTTTACATGTGTATTTTATAAGTGTGTGTCCATTCTCTCTCTCTCTCTCTCATATATGTTTATGTGTATATGACCATATGCATATATGTGTATATATATATGTGTATGTGTTTGCACATATGTGTGCACTTGTACATGTGTATGTGTGTATATATTGTTTATGTGTTTTATAATCTATTCTTATTTGCGTGTGGTTTTGAAGTATGTATACATTGCATGAACATGTTCAATCATTAAAAATATTACCTCATCCCATATATTCAATAAAAAAAGAAATTCAACAATTTTTTAATAGTGTATATGTATTTGTGGATGTTCTTAGAGTATGTATACATTGCATGCATATGCTCAACCATTTAGATATCATATCATTTCATGTGTCGAATTAAAAAAGAAATTCATCCTTCTCTCTTTGAGAGAGAGAGAGAGAGAGAGATCTGGATACAATTTTTCAAAAACTCATATTTTCCCTATCCATGATCATATCCTATGTTCAATTTTAAAAAAGAAAGATAAAGAGAGAGTGTGTGCATGTGTGTCCAATTAAAAGAGAGAATGTGTGTAGGTATTCAATTGAGAAAGAGAGAGAAGAGAGATGATAGAAACTAAATATAACCCCCGCTCACTCTTTAAGAAAAAGCCCTATATATTTCTTGAATACCAAACTTCTCCTTCTTGTGTTAAACACGCTTGGGAGTCTTCTAGTTCGTTCCTAATATCCAAAGCAAAGCTATCAATAATGTATAGAATAGAATAATAGGTGTGGCTCTCTCCCTCTTTCTCTATTTATATGAAGAGAAAGGCTCGGTACACAAGAAATAAAGATGAGTTTTCTTTTGAAGGGTGATATGATGAAAAGAGAAGATCCCACTCTCTAAAAAGTTATTTGTGGCTCTAGACCAATTTCTTTTCTAATTGAATATATGTGATGAAATGATATTTTAATGGTTGAACACGTGCATGTGATGTGTGCATAGTCTAAAAACACTCACAAATGCATCTACACTATAAAAAGAGAGATGAAATTTCTTGATGAAAGGATATTTTAATGGTTAATTACTTACATGTAATGTGTACATATTCAAAAAACACCCACAAATGTGCTATAAAAACACACACAACATATATATGCACGTGTAAATGTACATGTGCACACGTAAGTACAAATATTTATACTCATGTATACACACATATATACACATGCCCTACACATGTAAACATATGAGTGAGAGAAAAAATGGAGAGAGAGAGGGGGGGGACAAGAAAAATTGATGACAAAGAAAAAGAACTATGAAAGAAAGAAGAGAGGAAATAAAGGGAGGAGAGAAAATTGATACAAACTAATAAAATATGCACATACATATATGCATACACATACATGCAAACATATACATCTATGCACAAACATATATTTGTGCACATACACACATGCATGTACACGTGTGTGCACATGTGTACACAACATGCACACATATGATGTGAAAAATATGAGAGACAAGGAGCTTGGGGAAAAAAGAAAGGAGATGAGAGAAAAATGATGAGAGGGAAGGAGAGGACACACGCACTTATAAGACCGAACAAATGGAAATACACATATTGAATACGCACACACATGTACATGCATATAAACAATGTGTGGCTCAGAAAAACAAACTAACAATTTGTTTTGATAGGTTGAAAAAAACTAGAATGCCTTAGGAGGCTTGGTGGGAAGATACCCCTAAATCTAGGGATCTGAATCCCTAAAAGATGATAGAGTTTTCTCTTCACCTCTCTTTACCTCACCCCTCATCATGGGGAGGTCCATTGCCAACACACCCCTCTTTGAGAGCTCATAGTCCCTAGCTATTTCATATGCCACAACTTGCATGACTTGCTTCTTAGATCCCTCAATGAATGGGGCTTTCAATCTCATTCAAATGGTATTTTGTATCCTCATTAAAAGATACATTGTATCAACCGAGAGCATGTTTTTTTAGCAATAATGAACAACAATGTTTTTGCAATCCCTACTACTCCAAATTCTAATTCTCCACTATTGGAAAACATGTTGTAACCCATGATTTGGATATCATCCATAACTCATGGGAGAAGTCACTTCTTAAAAAAGGACTCAATCCTATTCCCTCACAAACTCATCATTCTAACATTGTGGAAAAAGCCTTGATTGAGGCATTTACTAGATTTCTTTCCTTATGCAAATCCAATAAATTGCATTTGGTATTGTTGTTCAAGATATTCATTCATAACAAACTATCATATATCTCTTCCCAAGATCCATGTGAACGTAAACGTTGGGATTATGTATTCAAGGACCTCACTAATCATTTTTTCATATCAGGTCTTGACAAAACCTCCAATAATGCTACTTTTATTTGCAAAAAGTTTATTTTGCAAAAGACATTTAAATAGGATCAATGGGCTTGATTTTGAATATACTCTTATAAACAATGGGAGTTTAGCTGATTTACTTGTTACTCTTACTAATGAGTTAAAGATAATATCAACTCTTGCTCACCCCTTGCTCCCCTTTCTTATGGCCACATACAAACCACATAAAATGGACTTTAGAGGGCTAACCAATGCCTTTAAGTGTATATACTCAGAATTATCCATCTTAATCGCTTCTCTATTACTCTCATGTAAAGAAGCAAATCAAGAAAAATGCAAGGTGTTCAATAACCATATATTCCTCACTTCATGGGTAAAAATCGAATCATTTTGTATTATTGAATCCTTGTTGGAGTTCATTCTCAACCCACCACAAATAATATTTAGTGCTTGCTCTACGGATATTAATAAGTGTTATGAGTGTATCCCTCAAGATGGACTCAATGGCTTGAAAACTATCATACACTACTACAAAGCACCAGGAGAATCTAGGCACAGAGCATCTAGTGTGACCTTAACAAAGCTTCTCAATATGTCGCATTCTCTCACTCATTCATACATACATTCTCTCTCATTCTTTCTCTTTTGTTTATTACCACTCTATGTGCAATTTTTAGAAATATTATGTAGGCTCCCTCTATTATACACAATGAGGGAAGATGGTTGAGCGATGCCTATCAAAGTAGGTCTATGTATATTTTCCCATTTAGAGGAGACATGTTAATCAATAAGATGCACAAATTATGTTGAATCAAATAGCTTTCCATTTTCTTTATCATTCTTGCTCCTTAAGCACTCATTGTGGCACCAATCTCCCACCAATAATGTAGAAGTAGTAATGTAGAATCTACAAGCTCATAGGGGCACCAATCTCCCACCAATAATGTAGGAGTAGTAATGTAGAATCTACAAGCTCATAGGGACCTCTTTCTATGAAAATGAAAGACTAGATGAGAGGGAGTGAGATCTA
This sequence comes from Lygodium microphyllum, assembly GCF_053477565.2. Classification (NCBI taxonomy): domain Eukaryota; kingdom Viridiplantae; phylum Streptophyta; class Polypodiopsida; order Schizaeales; family Lygodiaceae; genus Lygodium; species Lygodium microphyllum. The sequence continues at coordinate 120,330,761 of NC_141158.1, forward strand.
AAAGAGAAGGTGCTCACATAGTCTAAGGAAAAAGTAATTATGTGTTTCATAATTTAAAATAAAACTATTGCCACAAAAGGGGTAGGAGAAGATGTAAAATGGTGAGAAGGACATGCCACTAAGAGGAATGGCATGTTGGCATGAGAGCTCCAAAGTAAGCGCGAGCACAGGCTCTATGGGGTGCACCACATGTCAACCTCTAGAGAGCTTTTGGAGGGGTTGGGGGTGCACCACGTCTCCCCTTGAAAAGCTTTAAATAGCAAATAAAAAAGACTAGAGATTCAAGGTAATATTTAATGTGTTAATAACATTGATTTAACATATAGTTACATTATATACATCATTCACGTTTACATTAGAGATCAATAATTAATAATTAATAATACATATGTATATATATAATATATTTATTATAATTAAATGTTGTAATCATATATCTTAATATGTATGATATTGATATCTCATACACATACACATAGACACACATGTATAATTATAATTAAATAATGTATATGCAAATACATTATTAATGCTAATATTTAATATATATTAACTATATATAATCCTATTATTATTATTTATTAAGATATATAATCAATTATATCTAGTATTTATTATTATATATATTTTATATAGATCATAATGATATATATTGATAATCAAATGTAATATATACATATAATTATAATTATATTATATAAATAAAATATCATACATATTAAAATATGATTATAATCATACATATATGTTATGATTTGATTTAACGTAATTATTATAAGTCTAATTATATATGTATAACTTAATTATATAATGTAATGTAACATAATGATAGTATACTGTGCAATGCAATTATAGTGTAATTATCATTACAATATAAGATATATAATATAGCTTAATTATATACGTAGTATAGCGTATGTACATGATATATACTATATAAGGTATGCATAATAAATTTATATAATATATGTTAAATTATCTATGTATATGAACTACATGTATAGAGACATAATGTAATGTATATATAATTATAACATATATACTATAATTACAATAGATATCTTCATCATTATAAGTTAACATAATACAACATAATTATAATAATATATAATATGATGATATATACATACAATGTAGTTATTATATTATATAATATGTTTTGAAATTTGGGGGAGTGGGGAAGAAATGCATGGTGGTGGGGAAGAAATGGCCGTTGGTGGGAAGGTTGGAGAGAGAGAGAGATTAAATTTTGCCCACCCATCTAGAGGATTCACATCTGTGACTTTGGCCATGTGGCATGCACCTATTTCCCCTCAAGGTTTTGGGGGAGCTAACACATGTCTACTCCCCGAAACCTTTCGTTAATGATAATGGAAGATGTCAGATGTTATAAAAATTAAGATGTTGATTCTCCTAATACGTGCAACTTCCTTGCACTTGTTAGTGGATGCCTTCAATCAATCTACTTCACACAATTTTGCCTTGGGGTATCCTCTTATCTCCTCACTCATCTTACTACTATATTATTTTAACTATAGGTTCGAAAAGCCCTGAACCTCCATAGGGCTTCCCGAACCTGCCCCCTTTTCCAAACCTCCCTCCTTTTCCCCTCCCCTCTTTCTCTTCCCCCTTCCTTTTTTCATTAAAGCCTCCTCCCCCCCCCCCCCCCCCCCAACCTCCCTTTTTTAAATCAAAACCCCTTCCCCTCTCTCACACTTATAATCTCTCTCTTTCTTTTCCCCCTCCCCTTTTTAATTAAATTCCTTCCCCCTCCCCCCTCTCTCTCTCATGTGTAGGGCCTAGGTTCTCTCTCTCTCTCTCTCTCTCTCTCTCTCTGTGATTAAACTTTTAAATGTAAACTTTTTGTTTAATTAAAATAAGGAGAGAGAGAGAGAGAGAGAGAGAGAGATACAAAGAGCAAAAAAGAAATAAGAGAAGAGGGAGGGAGGGAGAGAGAAGGGGAACATAGAGAAAGAGAATTATAGAGAGAGGAAATATAACATTTAAGAAAGAAAGAGAGAGGAAAAGAAAAAGAAAAAAGAGAGGCAAGAGAGACAGAGAGAAGAAAATGAGAGAGAGAGAGAGAGAGAGAATAAGATGAAGAAGAGAAAGAATTTGAACACAATGAGAGAATTATAAAGAGAGGAAATATACATTTTAAAAGAAACAAAGAGAATTATAGAGATATGAAATATAAAATTTAAGAGAGAGAGAGAGAGAAGAAAATAAAAAAGGAAAAGAGAGGAGAAGAGGAGGGAAAGAGATAGAGAGAAGAAAATGAGAGAGAGAAAATAAGAAGAATAAGAGAAAGAATTTAAACACAGAGAGAGAATTATTACTATATTATTGTAGCTATAGGTTCGGAAAGCCCCAAACCTCCCGAGGGCTTTCCGAACCTATCCCCTTTTCCAAACCTCCCTCCTTTTCCCCTCCCCTCTTTCTCTTTCCCCTCCATTTTTTCATTAAAGCCTCCCCTCACCTCCCTTTTTTAAATTAAAATCATTTCCCCTCTCTCTCACTTATAATCTCTCTCTTTCTTTTCCCTCTCCCCTTTTTAATTAAATTCCTCCCCCCTTCCCCCTTTCTCTCTCATGTGTAGGGCCTACTCTCTCTCTCTCTCTCTCTCTCTCTCTCTCTCAGAGTAAACTTTTAAATGTAAACTTTTTATTTAATTAAAATAAGGAGAGAGAGAGAGAGAGAGAGAGAGAGAAATATACAAAGAGCAAAAAAGAAATAAGAGAAGAGGGAGGGATGGAGAATGAAGGGGAACAGAGAGAAAGAGAATTATAGAGAGAGGAAATATAAAATTTAAAAGAGAGAGAGAGAGAGAGAGGAAAAGAAAAAAGAAAAAGAGAGGAAAGAGAGGGAAGTCAGAACACCCCAAACATCAATAGGGCTTCTCGAACCTACCCCCTTTTCCTAACCTCCCTCCTTTTCCCCTCCCCTCTTTATCTTCCCCCTCCCTTTTTTCATTAAAGCCTCCCCCCTCCACCCCCTCATCTCCCTTTTTTAAATTAAAACCCCTTCCCCTCTCTCTCACTTATAATCTCTCTCTTTCTTTTCCCCCTCCCATTTTTTATTAAATTCCTCCCCCTCCCCTCTCTCTCTCTCTCTCTCATGTGTAGGGCCTAGGTTCTCTCTCTCTCTCTCTCTCTCTCTCTCTCTCTCTCTCTCTCTCTCTCTCTCTCTCTCTCAAATTAAACTTTTAAATGTAAACTTTTTGTTTAATTAAAATAAGGAGAGAGAGAGAGAGAGAGAAATACAAAGAGCAAAAAAGAAATAAGAGAAGGGGAGGAAGGGAGAGAGAAGGGGAACAGAGAGAGAGAATTATAGAGAGAGGAAATATAAAATTTAAGAAAGAGAGAGAGAGAAAAAAAAAGAAAAAGAGAGGAAAGAGAGGGAAGTCGGAACACCCCGAACCTCCATAGAGCTTCCCGAACCTACCCCCTTTTCCAAACCTCCCTCCTTTCCCCCCCCCCCCCCACCCCACACCTCCCTTTTTTAAATCAAAACCCCTTTCCCTCTCTCTCACTTATAAACTCTCTCTTTCTTTTCCCCCTCCCCTTTTTAATTAAATTTCTTCCCCCCCCCTCTCTCTCTCTCTCTCATGTGTAGGGCCTAGGTTCTCTCTCTCTCTCTCTCTCTCAGATTAAACTTTTAAATGTAAACTTTTTGTTTAATTAAAATAAGAAGAGAGGGAGAGAGAAATATATAAAGAGCAAAAAAGAAATAAGAGAAGAGGGAGGGAGGGAGAGAGAAGGGGAACATAGAGAAAGAGAATTATAGAGAGAGAAAATATAAAATTTAAGAAAGAGAGAGGAAAAGAAAAAGAAAAAAGAGAGAGAAGAGAGACATAGAGAAGAAAATGAGAGAGAGAGAGAGAGAAAGAGAGAGAATAAGATGAAGAAGAGAAAGAATTTAAACACAATGAGAGAATTATAGAGAGAGAAAATTTAAAATTTAAAAGAAAAAAGAGAATTATAGAGAGATAAAATATAAAATTTAAGAGAGAGAGAGAGAGAGAGAGAAGAAAAGGAAAAAGGAAAGAGAAGAGAAAAGGGGGGAAAGAGATAGAGAGAAGAAAATGAGAGAGAGAAAATAAGAAGAAAAAGAGAAAAATTTGAACACAGAGAAAGAATTGAACACAGAGAGAGAATTATTACTATATTATTTTAGCTATAGGTTCAGAAAGCCTCGAACTTACCCCCTTTTTCCAAACCTCCCTCCTTTTCCCCTCCCCTCTTTCTCTCCCCTCCCCCCCTTTTTTTTTTAATTAAAGCCTTCCCCCCCCCCCCCCCACCTCCCTTTTTAAAATTAAAACCCTTTCCCCTCCCTCTCACTTATAACCTCTCTCTTCCTTTTCCCCCTCCCCTTTTTAATTAAATTCCTCCCCCCTCCCCCCTCTCTCTCTCATGTGTAGGGCCTACTCTCTCTCTCTCTCTCTCTCTCTCTCTCTCTCTCAGATTAAACTTTTAAATGTAAACTTTTTGTTTAATTAAAATAAGGAGAGAGACAGAGAGAGAAATATACAAAGAGCAAAACAGAAATAAGAGAAGGGGAGGGAGGGAAAGAGAAGGGGAACAGAGAGAATGAGGATTATGGAGAGAGGAAATATCAAATTTAAGAAAGAGAGAGAGAGAGAGGAAAAGAAAAAAGAAAAAGAGAGGGAAGAGAGACAGAGAGAAGAAAATGAGAGAGAGAGAGAGAGAGAAAATAAGATGAAGAAGAGAAAGAATTTGAACACAGTGAGAGAATTATAGAGAGAGGAAATATAAAATTTAAAAGAAAGAGAGAGAATTATAGAGAGATGAAATATAAAATTTAAGAGAGAGAGAGAGAGAGAGATAGGAAAAGAAAAAAGGAAAAGAGAGGAGAAAGGGGGGGAAAGAGATAGATAGAAATTACGAAGAAGAAGAAGAGAAAGAATTTGAACACAGAGAGAGAATTATAGAGAGAGTGTTGGGGGTAAAGGCGCCTTTGCCTAGCCGCCCGTGTATTACTACACTGATAGTCACCGCCACTGCACACTGCAGGTGGCAGGCCCCCGTCACCGTCACTTTATTCTTTATTCTTTTAGTGACAGTTTGAATAAAGGAAGGCCCGATCACACATTGTGACTGTTGAAGTTCCCATTTCTAGTCTCTCCCTTTCTTGCTCTTGCTCTTCTGCCATAGCTCTCAAGTCCAACCTTCGATCCATCGCTCCCTTTCAACTGGTATCAGAGCTTTGCTTTTCGACTCTTGAGCTTGGTTCATGGCATTCTCAGCATCCCATCGACTCCCTACTTGCATTGAGTCTCCTTCCCGACAACCATATCCGCCTTCTTCGAGCTCCCGTCACTCCCCGGCTTTCCGAGCACCTTCTCGGCATTGTTGGGCACCTTCAAGGCATTACATCAAAGATATTTGATCATGTTCTTCAGGGTTTACTTAAGTTCTCAGGTCTCACAGTAAACAAGATTGGGGCAGCCACCATTGAAGCTCCCTTGCTTCATATCTCACTTGCCTTTGAACAAGACTTACTGGAGCTTGTTTGAGGCCTTCCTTGGCTTTAACCGGACCCCTCCGAAGCTTGGCCACCATTTTTTGTAGCCCCAGGACCAGCATTTACAGTTGGCAGAATCACACAACCCTCCCATATGTGTCTTCAGCATTGACAGTCACAACAGCAGCTCTCCACCTCCATTGGCACTTGGAAAGGCTCCATTTCGGGCATATGAACATGCTTTGATGCTTGGTTTTGATGGTTGATGTGTTGGCATAGAATTTGGACTGATTTAACACTGTTTTAGGACTATCATAACAGTCCACATGCAATTTATGACAGTGTTACACTGACATTTGATGCTACAGCTTGTTTGGCATTGTCATTTGATACTCGGTTGGTCCCGTTTGATGCCCGGATGTTAAGGGAATGTATGCATATTGTTTGGAAACCATTTGGAGCTGATTTTGGTGCTGAAATTCTCAATTTTGAACAGTAAATCACTATTGTACACAGTTGGGCTGAAGTCATTTTACTCATATATACTTATGCCTATGCTTTTCGGGCATATATGGTGATGTATTGACACTTGGGGATCGACATAGAGCTTGGTTTTGATTCGGGATCGTTGGTTGAGCTTGAGCTCGCTTTGCAAAGCATTTGGATGCTCCGTTTTGGATGTACTTATGGCATGTATGTTGCTTATATCTGACCGATCGTCTTGACATACTTAGCCTATGCCATTACTACATGCTAGTTACATTGTTTGGGGCCTATTGCTACAAGAGCTCAGTCTTGGCTTGACCTTGGATTCTCGGAGCTTACTTGAGCTATTTATTGGCTTTCCAGAGTTGTATCTTGGGATGTACTTGATGTCTTACATGCTTATGGATGCTACATACAGATGCTCTACCGCCTACATGTTCGGGATGTACTATTGATGTATTGTCTTGGACTTATGTCATTGGCACTGTGTCTTGACTTAGCTTGAGCTCTTGAGCTCGTTCATATGGCTTTTGTGCCAGTGGGAGCATTCTTGAATGCTTATCAGACATTGAGCAGGTGGTACTTTTATGCATTAAGCCATACATGCTATTGAGCAGTTACAGACACTTGAGACTTTGGGACTTCTTACCTTTTGGGATGATACATTATATGTCTTGGTTCACTATATGCTTATGAGCTAAGTCTCAATTTTGGATCCGTATCTTTGAAAACTGACATCTACTTGTGTCAAGTTTTGGTAGTGGCATGAACACTTTGCCCCGTTGCCTGGGGGGTGCGCCTACTCACTGGCAGATGTTTGTATGACATACTTGGGTGTTGGATTCATGCTTATTGACCGTCATATGCTTATGCTATGCCTGCATGATGCCGGCTTTAGTCTTGGCAGTATCTGATTGCCTTGGGATCCGATTTTGGCACTATTAGCTCTCTTTTACTGAAATCTGAAATTTATTATAACAAGCATATATGTATGGAATGACATGGATTTTTCATGCTAAAACACTCTGAAATGATGTACTTTCACTAGTACTTGGTGGGCAGTAGCTTTGGTTCCACTTTTTTTGCCATTTTTTCTCGATTTTGGTGATTTTTTGGTCATTTTCTACAGTAAACAACAAGCAATTTTGAACTGTCTACAGTCTTCCAGCCTGCATTATGGCGAGTTTGTCCACTGATTATGCTATTTTCAACATCACTAAGCTTGATGGTACAAATTACTCTTATTGGAAGAGCCAGATGTGGCAGGTGTTGGTGCAAAAATCGCAGATCAAACCTTTGAGATTAAGTGAGCATCCACCTGCAACTATGCCAGATGAGGAATGGCTTGAGCTTGATGAGTTATGCAAGTCTACTATTGTATTGTCTCTCACAGAACAGGTTCACTATAATGTCTTTGAGGAAAAACAGAGTGCATGGCAGTTGTGGGAAAAGATAAAAAATCTCTATGATAAGAAAAGTCCAGCGAGTCAGATGTATTGGCTGAAGCAACTTATGGATCTGCGCATGAAGGAGAATGTGACTATGTCTGCTCACTTGAGCCAGTTACATGCTATACTCAAGAACTTGACTTCGCAGGACATCACTTTTGCAGAGGATGTCACTCCTCTTTTCTTGCTTGGTACTCTTAATGAGTTATGGGATGTATTCTGCACTGCATTATGTGCCTCTACTGCTACCTTGAAATTATCTGATGTTGAGAGTGCTCTTCTACAGGAAGAGGTTAACCGTAAGAATTTGGATGCCTCTTGTGTGTCTTATGTTATGATAGTTAGAGGCAGGAATGATGGATATGGAAAGCATGGTAGTGGTAGTGGCCGTGGATGGGATTCTCAGAAATCTTGGTCCAAATCTTGTGGGAAGTTATGTAGCAAATCCCGTGGCAGGAATGCAGATGTTACTTGTCACCATTGTGGGAAAAAGGGCCATATTAGGCCACAATGCCATGAATTGCGCAATGAAAGGTGCAAAGATAAGGGAAAAGACAAAGTGCAGGATAAGTCTTCTGATCGCAGCATAGTACCTACAAAGTCCAGTGTTTAAATTGAAGAGATTAATGTTATGTAGCCTGAGAATGTTGATGATGATGATTATATCCTAGCAGCTTCTTCTAGTGCTTCGCAGATGACAGAGATACATGCTATGTATACACAGTGTTGGCTCTTGGACTTACGTGAGTCCTTTCATGTGACACCTTGCTGAGAGTGGTTTCATTCATACCGTACTGTTTCAGGTTCTGTGCGCTTGGATGATGACAACTCTCTTGATATTGTGGGCATTGGTGATGTTAGGCTACAGTTTCCTTATAGCAGCAGTTTTGTTATGCAGGATGTACATCATGTACCTACTTTGACACGCAGTCTCATGTCAGCTAGACAACTTGATGACACAGGATACCATGTATGTTTTGGAGACTTTGCATGGAAGATCACTCGTGTGACAGACTTGTGATTGCGAGAGGTGCCAAGGCTGGCAGTCTCTACCCCTTGATTGTATCAGCTTCTTGCCTTGATCATGTTTTGTCTGTGGGTTCTATCCCACACGTATCTCTTTGGTATGCCTGTTTGGGCCATATGTCTTTGAAGGGAATGAAAATGCTTTCTGGTTTGCAGTACTTACCGCCCCTTGATTATGCATGTTTTGATTCATGTGAGCATTGTCTTTATGGCAGACAGACTAGGTCTACACATAAGAAGTCTGGTAGACCACGCATGAGTGAGCCCTTGGCATTGGTACATTTGGATGCCTGTGGACCCATGCCTTGTCAGTCTATGGGTGGTGCAAAGTATTTTGTTACGTTCATAGATGATTTTTCATGAAAAGTTTGGGCTTATCCCATTAAGCTGAAATCCGATGTCTTGGCTGTGTTTCAGAGATGGCTTGCATTGGTTTAGAACCAGTCTGGGTATAGGCTAAAATGCTTAAGGACAAATAATGGGGGTGAGTATGTCTCACGTGCTTTTGAGCAGTTATGTGATGAGAGGGGTATTAAGCGTCCGCCCCCTACACCCCCCCAGAATGGTTTGGCTGAGCGGATGAATAGAACCATCCAGGAGCGTGTACGCAGTATGCTTAGCCATGCAGGCCTACCATAGAGCTTTTGGACTGAGGCAGTTAGTACAGTTGTGCATGTCATAAACAAATCACCCTATAGTGGTTTGGATTTCCAGGTTGTAGAGGAGATATGAACTGGAAAACCTCCCTCTTATGCGCATCTCTGTGTCTTTGGATGTGAGGCATTTTGCCATGTGCCCAGGGACAAGAGAAGTAAGCTGGATTCCAAGAGTGTCAAATGCATTTTCCTTGGTTATGGGGATGTAGGCGAGATGGGTTACCGTCTCTAGGATTCGAAGGCGCGGAAAGTCATTTGCAGTCATGATGTAGTCTTCCATGAAGACAAAATGCATAGGCAGCCTGAGAGAGTTGTTGAGATTTGCAAGGTCATATTTCAGGAGGAGTCGAGAGCTCTCGGACAGCTAGTTGGATAGCCTACAGCTGCATTAGATGCTCATGGTTAGGGTGTTGGACAAGTAGCTGGGTAGGCAGCAGAGCTTGCCGTGAGATGGTCTACTAGAGACAGATGTCCACCTGATAGATTTCAGCCCTCGATGCATTATGTCTTGGTTACAGATGCAGGAGAGCCTTTCACCTATGATGAGGCTATGCGTAGGGGTGATAGTCACTCCTGGGAGAGGGCTATGCAATTTGAGATAGACTCCCTGCATAAGAATGACACTTGGGATTTGGTTTCCTTGCCTACGGGCAAGAAGGCTTTGCCATGCAAGTGGGTGTACAAGCTAAAAAGTACCCTTGGACACCTCGAGCCGGCATACAAGGCTAGATTGGTAGCAAAAGGTTTTAAGCAGGAGCATGGTGTGGACTTTGACGAGGTCTTTTCTCCTGTGGTTAAGATGACCACCCTGCGCTTAGTCTTGGATTTGGTTACTCAGTTTGACTTGGCTCAGATGGATGTCAAGACGGCTTTCTTACATGGGGACTTGCGAGATGAGATTTATATGGAGCAGCCTAAGGGCTTTGCAGAACCTGGCAGACAGCACCTAGTGTGCAAATTGAAGAAAAGTCTTTATGGCTTGAAACAGGCACCTAGGGAGTGGTATCATAAGTTTGATGCCTTTATGCAATCACAGGGCTACAGCCGGAGTGCTATGGATCCGTGTCTTTACACGAAGAAAGCCTGTGATGGTTCTTTATTGATTTTGATACTCTATATGGATGATATGCTGATAGCAGGGAAAGCTCACGATGAGCTAGATGCTCTTAAGGCTCAGCTCAAGAAGAGCTTTGAGATGAAAGATCTGGGATAGGCCGCTCACATACTCGGTATGCGCATTAGACGCAACAGGCATCAGTGACTCCTCTACTTGTCACAGAGGGAGTACATTGATAAAATCTTTGAGCGCTTCCGCATGCATGACGTAAAGCCTATTGGATGTCCATTGCCTTCTTATGTGAAGGTATCACAGGCTGATTGTCTGCAGATAGATGAGCAGAGGGCCGAGATGGCCAAGATTCCCTATGCATCCAAAGTGGGCAGTCTTATGTATGCCATGATAGCCATTCGTCCAGATATTGCCTTTGCAGTTGGTGTTGTGGCACACTATATGGCTACACCTGACAAGAAGCATTGGGATGTCGTGAAGGGTATCATGAGGTACCTGAAGGGCACTGCAGATATGTGCATATGCTATGGCAGCTAGGATACAGGAGTCATGGGGTACACTGACTCTGATTATGCAGGATATGCAGATAGTAGGAAGTCCACTTTCGGCTATGTATTCACCTATGCTGGAGGTGTTGTTTCTTGGATGTCCAGGGTGCAAAAATGCACGGCCCTTTCTACTACAAAGGCCGAGTATGTTGCAGCCACTGAGGCTTACAAGGAGGCCATTTGGTTGGGTCGTTTAGTTGTTGACCTTGGTATTGATGCTATCCTTACACTACATTTGGATTCTATGAGTGCTATTCAGTTAGCCAAGAATCCGGTCTTCCATGCGAAGACGAAATACATTGAGGTGAGGTATCACTTCATACGTAGGGTCGTTGAGGACAAGTCTGTTGATCTTGTCAAGATCTCGATTGACCAGAATCCTGCAGATCTGCTCACGAAAAGCCTCTCTACAGAGCGCTTTGCCTTCCTCAGGAGGTTGATGGGCGTGGGATGAGATAGCGTCTTTTCTCATCCAGTTGTACATATGTACATGTTGTACTGTCCTTTTTCTTTTTCTTTTCACTCCTCACTGGGGCAGATTTGCCTTTAAGTGGGAGGTTGTTGGGGATAAAGGCGCCTCTGCCTAGCCGCATTACTACACTGACAGTCACCACCACTACACACTGCAGGTGGCGGGTGCCCGTCACCGTCACTTTATTATTTATTATTTTAGTGATAGTTTGAATAAAGGAAGGCCCGGTCACACATTGTGACTGTTGGAGTTTCCATTTCTAGTCTCTCCCTTTCTTACTCTTGCTCTCCCGCCATAGCTCTCGAGTCCAACCTTCGATCCGTCGCTCCCTTTCAGAGAGAAAATTTAAAAGAAAGAGAAAAGAAAAAAAGTTAAAGAGAGAAAAAAAATGAAAAAAGAGGGAAGAGAAGGAAAAGAGAGGAAAGGGGAGAGAAGGAAAAGAGATAAAGAAAAAGAAAGAAGAAGAAGAAGAAGAAGAAAGAGGAAGAGAGATGGGGAAAAAGAGAAAAGAGAAAAGTCTTTTTTAAATTTAAATATTTTTTTAGAAAGAGAGGAAGGGAGAAATAAGGAGAGAGGGGGGAAGAGAGAAAGAGAGAATATATAATTTAAAAGAGAGAGAAAGAGAAGAAAAATATAAAATTTAAAAGAGAGAGAGGGAGAGAAGAAAGAACAGAAAATTAAGAGAAAGGGGAGAATAAGAAAAGAGAGAGAGAGAGAGAGAGAGGAGAAGAAGAGAGAGAATATAAACATAAAGAGAGAATTATATATAGGAAAAAGATAAAATTTACATACTTTAAGAGAGATTGAGGGGGGAGGGAAGAAAGTGAAAGAAGAAAAAGAAGAAGAGAGAGAGAGAGAGAGAGAGAGAGAGAGAGAGAGAGAGAGAGAACATGCAGAGAGAATTATACAGAGAGAAAAGATAAAATAGAGGAGAAAGAGAGAAGGAAAAGAGAGGAGAGAGAAAGAGAAGAAAAGCGCAAAGAGAAGAAAAGGAGAGAGAGAGAGAGAAGAAAAAATTTAAAAAGAGAGTGAAGAGAGAGAGAGAGAGAA